>NC_133660.1:196847249-197147249 GCF_037893015.1 Macrotis lagotis
GAGACAGAAAGACAAGAGACACAGAGAGAGACATGGGGAGATAGAGACTGAGAAAGACATACATAGATACACACAGACAGAGACAGACAGGGAGACAGAGAGTCTCATAGACACACACACACACACACAGACATGTAGAGATAGAGACAGAGACAGAAATATATAGAGACAGATAGACAAAGACAGAAAGCACAATAGATCTTACATTGCAGATGTTATGCAAAGTGTTGGAGATACGAAGAAAAAGACAAAAGATGATCCCTGCCCTCAAAAAACTTACAATCAAATGGGTGAAACAATAAGCAGCAAACATATACAGGGTAAGCTATATTAAGTATAAACAAAATTATTAACAGATGGAAAGCACAAGAGAGGGATTGGGAAAGACTTCTTGTAAAAAGAGGGGGATTTGAGTTGGGACTTAAAATTCAGGCAGATCAATAGGTGAATTTGAGGTAGGAAAACATTCCAGGTTTGGGAGAAAAATCAAAAAATAAGTGAACACAAATGTATGAGAAAAAGAAAGAGATACAGAGATAGAGACAGAAAAGTATGTCTAATTGTCTTGAACCATTGAAACTGAAGGCACAAGAATTTGTTTTCACGAAATGATAACTCTAATATTAAAGAACCTAAACTATGAATGCCAGAATAATTATTAGGGATGGAATATAAATGGACTCCCTGACCTATTCTTCTCTGCAGGGCTCTCTTTACCCTCAATACAAGATTGTTTAGAAGGGACAAATCTATGCTGAAGTGGGAGCCTAATTCTAACGGAACAATTTTTTCACCTTAGAACTGTTCAGCTAGAGTCACTTGCCAATAGCCTCAGGAAAATATAAGATGAATGTCCATCTGTTAGAAAATCTACAGAATCATCTGTTTTAGTGGTGTTAGGAATCTTTTGTCAGACTGTCATCCTGCTTGATATAACTCACCCTCTTCATCTTCTTCCAGCTGTTTTAGGCAATATTTCAATTGGTGAACCCCAAAGCCCATGCATGGTTTTGATATGCCTTTTTGCTAAGTGGGTTTTTCATCTGTTTGGAGATCCAGCAAATTGCAATGAAATATTGCCTGGTTTCTTTGCTCTGTTCTACCAGAGAGAAAATAATAGAGACTCCAAAGTGAGACAGCATGCTTTCTAGTGGACATGCTAGGCTCAGCTATGCTGATGTCATTCAGAGATTGAAAATATACTGCCAAAATTATTAAAGGTTTTGTTTTCCATGTATATCATGGAGTGAGAAATAAAGGACTATATAAATTCTCTTATCTGGTTTATCCAGTAGTCTCAGTGTTTCAATTAACAATTAGGATTGTGTCATGCCATTTTCACAGTTATTTTTGAGTTCTTTGTTATACACTGGAGAAAGATGTATGAGATAAAACTTGTTTAGGTCTATAGTGTAATGTTGACATTTAAATCGGTATTTCCCAAAGAATGTGGTTAGTACCAGAAAAAATGGAAAAATTAGGATAGAATATATCCAGTTTATATTACACTATTAAAATAATTAGAATTAGAAAAAAAATATTTTTTCCATTTTCATAGTATTGATCACATCATTAGAGAGGCATTGGTCCAGGCAGAAGGCATTGAATTGTAGTAGTTGTTCTTTGTTTTTGAAGAGGATCAACATGACATCACTATGTTAGAATCAAGGTACCGTGTGTCTGATTGTGACTGATCACCAATATGAGATCAAAGGACTACAATAGGTTGGACATAAATAATTCACATTTGGAATGGAGATCCTTAAATTTGTCCATTTGTTTCTTTTGAGTTACTGTAATTCTGCTTCCCATAGAACACAGTGCCTTCTTTAATTTGGACACATCACACTGAATGGTCCTTTTGTCATGCAATCAATCCCAAAGTTCTTTGGAGAGACAATTACATATTTTAGCTGATCATATTTTAGATAATAATTCACAGAAGAGTTAACTACTTAATCAGATCACTCTCCTTTTTCCCCCCCTCTATATTTTCAGTCAGCACCTATTTATAGATTCATTTCCTGCTATCTAAATAGACTTTTGTCTACTCTATACTTTTAAATTCAATTGTATAGTTGCTTCAAGCTATGATCCTATATCTCTTTCTTTTCACATTCAAAATCATAGAAAAAAGTTACATATACTTGATAGCTCTGTTTCCTTTCTGTTCACTATTCAACCACTTGTAATATGGCTTAGGCAGCTTTCTCCATTGATGCTTTAGTTGCCAAGTCCAATAGCCATGTCTTATTCCTCATCTTATTGACCTCTTGGCAGTATGTATAAGATCTTCTCCTGGAAACTTCTTCCTTAGTTTTTATGTTTCTGTGGCTTCCTTATCTTCCTATCCATCTGGCAATCAAATTCAACTAGATCTAAAAATACTAGTTCAGTAAGTCAAAGAAGAAACTAAGATTATACATATTTCCAGAAGAGACATAAACTCCATGTGCATTTCAAACCCACCATGTACAGACTGTATACATATGCTTTTCTGTTAAATCTGATTCTATCTTCTATAAAGAACACCATTCTTCTAATTTACCATGTTTATATACAAGAATTATCTCCAAGTCTTTCCTTTACCCTATATCTCAGATGTGAATATAAATACATATTATATAATATATAAATATACATCATAAGCATATATGTACATATGAATATATGTATATAATAGCTAAGTGCTAGCTATTAAGTCATTTATTAATTTTAATCCCATACTTCTCATATCTGTCCCTTTCTCTCTTCTTATACATTTACCACTACTATAGACTCATCAATTCTATCTTGGTTACCTAATAAAGACCTTTTAATTTATATCACTGTCCCTCTACTGTCTTCTCTTCCCTCTCCAATCGTCTGTTCAGTCTAAAATGGTCTGATTGCGGCAGCTAGGTGGCATAGTGGATAAAGCACCGGCCCTGGAGTCAGGAGGACCTGAGTTCGAATTTGACCTCAGACACTTAATAATTGCCTAGCTCTGTGACCTTGGGCAAGTCACTTTAACCCTATTGCCTAAAATAAATTAAAAATAAAAATAAATAAAATGGTCTAATTATTGGCTTTCAATAGCAAAGAGAATTTCCAGCGAAGAAACTTGTTCTATCAGGATTTATAAGCAATCACTCCATTATTTGATAATCTTAGAGTTACCTGAAGTACCTGAAGACTTGCCCAGGATCACAAAGCAAATATATGTCCAAGTGAAAAATTTAATCCAGGTCTTTCTTCCTCCAAAGACATTCCTTTAACTACTAAACCACACTGCCTCCCAGATGCTGAACAGATATCTTAAAAACAGGTCTGCTTCAACATCACTCCCCTTCTCAAGAAATTCTAGTGTCTCCTAATTACTTTTAGGATAGAATTCAGGTTCTTTTGCTTGGTATTTAAAACTCTTTACAGTTTGTCTCTCATCCATCTTTCTAACATTTTAATTCAAATTGAATTACTTGATATTCCTAGTATGGCTCTCTCTCTCTTTCCCCTGCCTGTGATTTTGCACATGTTTTCCTCAGTGTATACACCCTACTCAGGTCTGTCTTTTGCAATCCCTAGTTCTTTTTCTAAGTTGAGAAAAAAAAAAACATCTCCTCCATGGGGACAATTTTGATCCCCCAATTTATTAGCACTCTCTCCAAATTACTTTTAATGTATTTTGTATTTATCTCCATTCATGATATTTTCACCCAGTAGAATATAAGCTCTTTGAAGGCAGGATTTTTGTTTTTATCTGTATAGCCCCCAAAACCAAGATTGTAGTGATACACCATTGTTCTTCTTTGAAAACAAAAGACAGATGACAAATTGTCAATAAATGCTTGTTAAAATGATGGATGAATTTAGAAGGATCAAGAATATGATGGGAGTTCATTAAGAGCTCTGAAGTTACAGGTGGTATATTACAGAATTTATATTGGTCTTGAGTCTGATCTTTGATTACTGTTCCTATATTTATCTTTATAGATGGGTTTGTAGTGATTGGAAACATTTTGGTAAATGGAAACATTTTGCAGAACTCTCTGCCTTCCCCCTGCCAAGACCAACCAGGAAAAAAGAATCATTGAATTTGTTCTTGAAAAAGATGATATGTTATTTTTTATGGTGTACCAATGAGAATCTTCTAAAAACATATCTAGGAATCATATGAATGAGTGACTGAGGACCCCACAGCTTGGCCCACCTCTCTGCTTTCTACAAGCAAATATTTGCCAATACCAGAGAGATGAAAAATTCAGACAACTTTTTGTAGCAGTAAGCTAAATGCATCAACTTTTCAGGGTAAATTTTATCTGTGGTGAACAGTTTTAACTAATAAATGCCAATGGACCTATTCATCGGCTCCCTAAGACAATAGATTGCCCAGAACTCCCAGTGAAATGGGATCTATCAATGTCAAGTTCTTAGTTTTAAGGGATGCCCATGTTAACTCTATTGTCAGGATGGAGGTAATGCCATTCTCCTGGAGTCCATACTATCCCTTGAAAATCCTGTTTTTCTCAGTTATGTAACTTCAGTGCAAGACAAAGGTATTCCCTTTGATGATTTCATGCTTTCTCTTCTCCAGGACACTATTTATTTCATTGAAGAAACAAGTATCTTCAGTGACAAGGAAAAGGAGATCATGAAATCTACGTTACTCTTTCGTAGTGACCAAAATGACCTATTCCATTCCACCAAGAATTCTGGAACCTCTACAAAATCCTCCTTAGTGCTAATATTTAGCATTCTTATTTGATACAGAGTAAAACTGAAATGACAATAATCATAGCATTTGGCATTGATGTAGTACTTTTAAGTTTTTAAAATGCTTAACATATGATACCTCATTTGATCTGACCCTGAGAAGTAGGTGATTTTAATTATCCCTTTTTACAAATGAGGTAACAGACGGAGAGGACTTAAGTGACTTGTTTGGCTCACTCAACTCATTAAAGTCTGAGACAGCATTCAAAATTAGATCTTCTGAACTCCAATTTGGGTACTTTATACACTGACTTTCTTACCTTACACAAAGGGCTGGATCTCTTTAAAATTAGAGCACCTGACCAGAAAAGTTTGGAATCTCAAGCTAAGCTTGAGATGCCAAAGTATAAAAAACCAGCAGAGGCTATTAAATAACTAAGTAGTTATTGTTTTTTTGGATTTCAAAAGGCAAATGGGATTAAGTGGTTAGCCAAGGCCATACTGCTAAGTAATTATTAAGTGTCTGAAGCTGGATTTGAACTCAGGTACTCCTGACTCCAGGACCAGAGCTCTATCCAATGCACCACCCAGCCTCCACTTAGCTACCCCCTAAGTAGTTACTCTTAAAGATTGATTTTGTTCATTTGTTTCAGTCACTTCAATTCCTTGTGTCCCCATTTGCTTTATCAGTGTTGTTTGTTTTGCAAAGATACTGGAATGGCTTGCCTCTCATTCTCCATCCCATTTTACAAATTTATCTGAGGTCAGATTTAAAGTGATAAGACTTCTTGACTCTAGGTCTGAAATTCTTATCTATTGTACCACCTAAACTCTGATACCTATTATTTTTTTTTGAAAAAAAAGATTTTGACCTTGTTCTCCACCACATTATATATTCTGTTTCTGGTTTCAAGGGTCTTTGAAAAATACACTCCAGATTTTCATTTTCAGTGATTGTCCCCCATGCCTGCAGTGATCTTCCTCATCTAAGCCTCTTTTCTTTTTCCTTAGTTTCCTTCAAGTCTCAATAAAAGTCTACATTCAACAGAAAGCCTTTTCCATCACTCTTATTTCTAATGATCTCCCTCAGTTTATTACTTCCATTTTATTCTTCACATAACTAGTTTTTGCTTTATTGTTTGCAAACTATCTCCCTCACTAGACTATGAACATATTAAAAACAGGTACTGTTTTTTTGACTTTCATTGTATTTCCAGCAATTAGAGTGTATGGCACTTAATATATACTAAATATTCATTTACTAACTGATTAATCCTTTTATTCCTATTACTAATTTTGAGTTGTGAATTTCTTACCATCACCCAACTACCTGGATTTCTCTCTTAATACCTCTGCTCTGTTATTGAGTTTACCCATAGCTCTAAGTCATTCATATCTGAAAACTTTCCCATTGCTCTAATTTCTGCTAATGGTAATAATACCCAGCAGCCCATTTTATATTCATTTATTTGGCCAGTAAGCATTGATTTAGCACCTCCTACATACCAGGTTCTTTGTAAAGCATCAAGGACCTAAGGATAAAAACAAAATTGTTGTCACCCTTAAGAAGCTTACATTCTCCTGGAATGTATTATTCTATTGGAAAATATGAGTCTATGCTGACTAAATAGGACAGTCAAAATCAAAACTTTAGGTCATTCAGGAGGGATTGATTCCGAGCTTCTTCTTCCTCCCAATTAAAAAAATCTGCATAATGAGACTGTTGGACTTCTAAAAGGCTTTTTTTTCACTCCAGAAAGTCCAATTGCCCAATTGACACAAATTCATGAATCTTCACAACACCCCAGGGATAGAAGGAAGGAGGATTATTGTCCCCATTTTTCTAGTCTGGAAAACTAAAGCATAAGGAGGTTAAATGGATTGCTCACAATTGCTAAACCAGTCAACCAGAGAACAAAGGAAAATTTGATCTTGTCAACTCAGCTGCCAATGTTCTACCTCCCAAACTACCTTCCTCCTCATCTTCTTCATTAATGATGACAAATCTCTTTTTTAAAGAAAGAACTGGTTTTGTGTTTATACATAGTATATTATTGAACTGCTCTCCATACTCATAATCTAATGATTTTCAAGAGAATAGTTCCTTGATACAAATCAAAAAGCAATAATAGTTTGAAACTAAACCATCATTTGGAATTTTGGATTTTTTTTCGCAAAGCAATGGGTTTAAGTGACTTGTTCAAGGTCATACAGGTAGATAATTATTAAGTGACTGAGACCAAATTTGAACTCAGGCCCTCCTGACTCCAGGACCGGTACTCTATCCACTGGGCCACCTAGCTGCCCACATCATTTTGATTTTAAAGCTGACGTTTATATCTATCTCAAAAGTTTACAAATGACTGTGCATATTTCATGTCATTTGAGATAGGTGGATTGGTAAAAAGCTAGACTTGAAGTCAGGAAGACCAGACATTTACTAGCCATATGACTAGTAACAACTTTTTTGTGTCAGTTTTTTCATCTGTAAAGCAAGATTTTGGACTTGATGGCCTCTCGAGTCTTTACTGACTCTAAATTTATTATTCCATAAGCATTAAGAGACTCCAGAAGGTTTATTGGATATGTTCTTGCTCACATATCTCCTAAGTATAACAGAAAAGATCTGAGTCTAGGTCTTCCTATCTCCAAATTTAATACTCCCTCTCTTCATTATACCACACTATTTACTCCCTTTTGAAAGGAGCAAAACAGCAGTAATATCTAGCTGTTAAAATATGTTTTTATAACAATAATAACTGGCATTTATGTGGCACTTGAAGGTTTGAAAAGTAATATGCAAGATGACGGTGACCAGGCCCTAATGAAGGAGTTCACTCATTAACTCCTCAATCTGGTTACAGTTTCTAAGGATGGATATCCCCTGGTCCTGTGCTTGGGGAGAAAACTATCATGACTTATCTTTCTAGGGGAAGTATCACTGGGAGCACTAACTGTATTGGCTGGCGGGAGAGGCCAACCCATAGGGAAAATGTGACTTAAGTTCTCTAGCCTCCTCAATCTCCCTCTTAGCAGACCAAGATACAGATGGAGCCCATTGCAATCATGATGTGATTATAATGACACCATGTAGAAACTCTGAAGGCTCTCCTTTAAGATACACATCTACCCCCAAGGAGACAGTTAAGGCACTGAAAGAGAAGATTGCCTCTGAAAAGGGAAAGGCTGCCTTTCCAATAGTAGGCTAAAATTAATTTATGCAGGCAAAAACCCCATAATGCTCTCAAAGAATACAAATTGTTGAGAGGAACTTTGTGGTCACATGGTGACAAACCCCAATGCAGCAGCTACTTTAACAACTAACAGCTGCATCTATGGCTCAAGTCACAACTCCTTCCCTTGCCTTGGCTCCCACCTGACACCTATATCTGTCTCTCCAACACTAGCTGCAACCTGTATCACTTTTGAACCTATTCTACTAGTGCTCCTAAGGAAGAGAAACCAGTAATAACTTTTATTGCTATTATGCCAACATCATCTGACAGACTTAATGAAATCTCAGTTTAATGAATACCATTCATTATGCTATCCATCTCTGTGTAATCGGTATATTTCCACATCCTGGCCATCAGTCCATACTAACTTTGCTTTGTTGATGTAGTTACAGTACAACTCATTTAATCAGAAGCCACCTATGAGGCAACCTCAACTATTTGCAACATTACCAAGAAACTAGCAGTAAGCAGAGAGAGAGGTCTGTGAGCATTCATAATAAGTGTCATAAGGTCCATAAGGCTCATGCCTTTTATTCACTGGAAAACTTCTCATAATCTCACTTAAAACCCATTTGCTTATTTGGGACATAGTTTTAATCACCCTAGTTCTAAAGAGGCTCTTTTGATAACACTGAAAACAAGAAGTGACAACAAAGTATGACATAGATAATATAAAACTCAGACAGAAGATCTGAAAGAAAAAAAAGCATTACCATTTAAATTAAATAAAAATAATCCTGTAGACTTCAGTGATTGTGCCAATATTCTTCCTCTAGTCCCAGTACAATAATAATAATAATTGATGTGCATCCTTATTGCCCCGAAGTCAAACAAGGGTTAAGTATATTTGTCTAAGAGGTTGGAGAAATAATAGAAAGACTGCTATCTAAAATGGTCATTTTTAAAAAATTTATACTTTACATTGGTAAGCTTCAATTATCCAGAAAATTAACATATATACAAAAACATTTTGTTTTTCTGAGACTGAACAAAGGAAGTGTACAACCTATTTTTTTTATTTGAAGTCCCATATAGCATTTGTCGATTTAACAAGATTAGCCCTTTTGATGAGATATTTCAACATTAGTATTTAAATATTGAATATCAATAAAATTTCTTTCAAAACAAATTTGCAAAAGTTTACCAGTGTACCTCACAACAACCCATCACAATAGATCCTGCAACAAATCTTTATCTTCTCATTACAGATAACAAAACTGAGGATAAAGGTGGTAGGTGCTTCATCAACAGTCACATAGAAGGTTTCTTTTCTCACTTCAAGTCTCTTTACTGCTTCAAAATAGATTTTAAATGGAAACTCTGCAGTCCATTCCCCTCCCCTCACTCACCAATCCCAGCAACATGAACAAAATGAGCATTTATCTTGTTACTATTCATGTCATTAATGCTATTTTGATTCTGAGATAGGAGTAAGAGGACCTTAAGAAACTGAAAGTTCAAAAGCTTATTGAAAGCTCAGAAAGGCTGGAGGAGTGGGGAGTTCTGAATTGCACCTTTATTTTTTACGATTCACACACAACCTAGATAGAGCCACACAGATAACGACAGAACTACATGGTACACCTGCTTCTAAACACAGAAACAAATGTTTCTCATGGATGAGTGCAGATATCTTATTGCGCGGAGGAGTCAATACTCAATATGTCCCATGGTAAAAGATGGTTGCAAGGCTGCCAGTGATTTCTTCAAGTCAAAGGAGCAACGAATTAGAAGCAGAAATCAGCCTTGTACCTCGGTACAGCTGCAATGAAGACTGAACCAATAGTAGAGATACAGGAAATGATGTCATTAAAAGTTAGATGTTTGCTCTGCACTCATCAAAAATAAGTCATTTCAAGTGGCATTTATAAAGAAAAGTGTCTGACATCTATCTATCTTATACCTTACTTAAAAGATCCAAGGTTGGATAAAAGTAGATAAAGGTATTGGAGTGTCAAATTGATTAATTTGATACAACAAAAATGAGTTTGTAAGCTAAGAAAAGTGTGTGCCGGTTTAAATTCTCACATCAAAGTTAGAGACAGTATAGTAATACAGAAATAAAATAGGACTAGAAAGGGAAGAGAAGTAGATTCTGACCGTGGTCCTGCTCCTAACCATGAAAACTTGAGAAAGTCATAACTTTTTATGACTTAATTTACTTAGTTGTTCAATTTCAAGGGTAAGAGGAGGGCTTTTTACATCATAGAATTATAGATTTTGTGTGATGGAAGGGATCTTTGATATCTGGTCCAACCTATACATCAAAATAATCTTCATTATAATATGCCTCATGATTACAAAGATTTTTTTTCCATTTTTACTGCTATCATTTTAGTTATGTCCAACTATTCATGACCCATTTGGGATTTTCTTGGTAAAGATGCTGGAGTGGTTTTCCATTTCCTTCTTCAGATCAAATTTCAGTTGAGTAACTGAGGCAAGTAGGCTTAAGTGATTTGCTCAGGGTCACACAGCTGGTGAGTGTCTGACTCCAAGACCCACACTTTATCCACTGTGTCACTTAGTTGCCCACTTCTTCTCTAAAATAATATATTATATTTCAAGGTGCTTTTTGGATGATGAGCACTGTATCTCCACCACTGAAGCTGATTGATATTGACAGGGAAGAAAATTTTTAAAATACTCCCTTCAAATGAGTTATTTCTATTCCTCTCATTTTCTGCTCACTTTCTTTTGGTTTTTTTATCTTTTTAATTTTTTTAATTTTTTAATTCTCATAGCAGATTTTAGTTCAGGACAGATCTAGGTATGATCTTGCTTTCTTTAGGTCTTTTTGTTTCTAGTGGCAATATCTTGAATATAATTTTAGGCATATGCTAATATTTTTGTTCAATTTACTCATCTATTTTCAGGACATAGTTAATTCAGGTTTTAGTTAAAGAGCTGGAAATCACAATTAAACAAAGTCATGCACCTTTAATTGTATATTTAGGCAGTTCCTAGAAGGAATTATTGATTGGTTTTGCACTCCTGACTTTCCCTGAAGTATAGCACTTGGTGATACCACTCAGTCATAATATACCCAATCATTAGCTGCCATGTCCTATGGTGTCCTACAATGGAAGGTCAATTGCTTATTCTCATAGTTGTGCTAATGACTCATAAAATCATAGATTTATAACTATGAGACATCTCAAAGTCCATGCAGTCAGTATGATTTGCTATTACAAATGCATGAAAATAACTTGTCCCATTGTCATAGCTTTGGAATGGTTATCCCCCCTACCTGGCCTTCACTGGGCTTCCCATGGCTCATGTCTAAACTTCTGAGATTATATATGTGTGTGTGTGCATGTGTGAGTATATATATATATATATATATATATATATATATATGTATGTATGTATGTATATATATATATATATATATAGAGAGAGAGAGAGAGAGAGAGATGATGGAAATGATAGAAGAAATAGAGCTAGAGCTAGAGTAAGAAGAGAGATTATAGAGATAGAGATGATAGAGATAAAGGAAACAGAGATAAAGAAGCTAGAGATAGAAATAAAGATGTGAGAGATACAGAGCTAGAGGAGATAGGGAATATAGAATTAGAGATGATAGAGATTACAGAGATAGAGCAGAGACTGAGAGAGAGATAGAGAAAAAGAGAGAAATAGAAAGATATATAGAAATAGCTATATGGATATAAAAACTCTATGTATTTTGCATGTACCAGTTTATTAATAGCTATGTTGCTGGTGTCATTAAAATGTATGTTTCTTGAAGCTAAGGAAGTACTATTTTAACTTTATATTTTTGTATCCTCAGCACTTAGTACAGTCTTGGAACCAAGTAGGAGCTTAATAAATGCTGGTACTTTTTATTTTTGACTGATTATATGGGACCTTTGTATACTGTCCATAATCTGTCTCTCCTGTTAATGGGTCCCTATTTTAAAGCTAGTTCATCCAAAGAGAAGCCTCTAAGAACTGGGTCAAGACCTTCTTTGTTCTTTTCAGATAATACAAGATCTTGACTTGTCCCTGTATTCCCAACCAGCCTTGTTCAGTCTCTTTGCCTCTTGCTTAAAGCAGACCACGATTCAAAGATTTAGCATTTCAGTAAAATCTCCTGTCTTAGGCAAAGGTTATAAATATAACTGTGATGATAGAAGGATTTTCTAAAAGAAACTCTATTTCTGACTCTAGGCTCAGACCAATGGAATCTATATTAGCTTCCTTAGTGTTTCAGATCCTCTCTTATTTCTCATTCTCACTGTCCCCTAGAAAAATAACTTGATCTAGGGGAGAAAAGTAATCAGGAATGATATTTCCTTTGTTAGAGACATATAACATAGGGTTAAAAGCAAAAACTCCATGCCTCTTAGTGCCTCAGTTTCTCTTTCAGCCAGATAAGAACTATAGCAATAACCTCCTACTTCAAAGAGCTGGTTGGGAGGATTGATTAAGTAATTACAAAATCCTTTGAGCTTGTCCAATACTCATTAAACAGTCAACCAAGGATTTAGTAGCCTATCTCCTGGCCTTTCAGAGTTCCATATGAGGGCCCATTTATGTCTAAAAAGCTGTATTTAGAGTACCAATAAGGGCTTTCATTGAAACTAAACAGCATTTTCTTGAAAGACATACCTTGCATATAACAGAGGATTAATATTGTTAGTTGAATTGAATATTTGTATATGAAACCTAATGTTTCAAGCTAGTCATGACATAATGACCCACTTGGAGACATACATAAACACACATGCATACAATACACCCCCACAACACACATCCAAGCCTCCATTTCTGAAAAAAAACAAATGGAGGCATACATTCTCTCCTAGAGGACCCTGGCATATGATCAACCAATAGAGGGTAGAGAGATAGGTCTTATTCCATCCTCTTCACAATCATAGGTTGTCTCCAATTCAAATCCACTACATCTTTCAGTAATTTTCACTTAACCTTTTTCCACCAAAGATCTCCTATCATTGTGTTTAAACATTGGCCCCAAACGTTGCCAAAACTAACCATTACCCAGACAACTCGTTACAGTTACTTAGGTAAAATTTTGAACCAACTTTATCTGCAGCATCCTCACACCACCCCCTCAGATCAATTGATGAAGCATGCTCCAAGCCTTTTGTTCCATATTAGGGTCTGGTAAGAACCCACACTTTACTTTTTTAATTTTGGGGAGGTCACACCTTCTGAAAGTGATGATGGACTCATCATATAAAATTAAAAACAAGTATTTTTAGACATGGTCAATATAAGGATGAATTTTGCTTGACGTTTTGTTGCAGTTTTGTTTTTCTTATTCTTTTTCTTCAGTAATGGAGGGTATGAGGAAGCAAAAAATAGAAACTAGTTTTAAGCAAGTCAAGGTTTTGTGTCAATTTAGGATGCCTAATCTTATATTAATTGAAAAAGGAATAATTAAAAACATTGAAATTATTTTGAGTGGCATAGAATAAATCAGCAAAATTAGAGGAATAACATATCATGTTTTTAAATCCACAACAGAGTTCTTAATACATTATATATCAATGCATTATTGAACTTTACAATTTTTGGTAAGGGCACCACCAACTTTCCAGTCATCTTGGTAAATATTTTCTACATCATCTTCAATTCTTTATTCTCACTCACTGCACAAAACCAAATAGTAGCAAAATCTTGTAAACTCTGGAATTCATTTTCTTTCTACTCATATACACACCATCCTAGTTCAGTCCTTCCTTTCTTCTCACCTTCACTACTAATATCTTTCCAATTGGTCTCCTGGCTCATTTCTCCTTTCTTTATTCTATTCTCCACACAGCTTCCAAAATGACATTCCTAAAGCAAAGGTCTTAACATTTTATTCCCCTATTCAATAAATGATATTACTAACTCTAGGATCAAATATTTCATTTTCATTTTTAAGTTTCATAATGTTTATAATTACTAAGATATCTCTGTCTCCTCTATCATCTCTCCTCTCTCTCACATCTCTGTTTCTATCCCTCTAATTCCCTCTAAATTCTTCTATTTCCCTTTCTATCCCTTTATCTCTTTCTCCTCTATCTATACCTAACTCTGGCTCCTCTATCTATACTTATGTCTTCTCTATAATAATACTGTAGTATGTAGTCTCATATAAACTTGAGAATCCTTAAGCCAATTCTCACTTTTACTGAGGAATCATTTCTCCTATAGGTGTTTAGAAGGTGATTCTCTAATGCCATTAGTCCAAGATCCCACAAATTGACTTCTTGGCAAGATTTTCAGTTGAAAATACATTTTCAACCAGTCCTACGTAACTTTTAGAAAGAAGTAGTTATTGATATGGTACAATTGGCAAAAAAAAGAAAAGAAAAAGCAACATACTTCCAAATGTCTAAGACACACTGTCCCATCAGTACATATAGTCTATTGCCTTCACAACCATCAATGTTCCAATCCAGCTTCAGTGCTACCATACTAGAAACATTCAGTAAACCGTGAATATGTCAATGTAGAGTATATTCAGCAACCTTTTGATTTTAAGAGGTTTTTTAGAGGTTGAAATATAAAGATTTTATGTGCTTGTTTGTAAAGAACTAGCAATAGTTGATAAAAGTTAAAAAAAAATTAAGCTGAAAAGCTGTCTAATTTTAGGAATCTCCAAAAGCAGAAAGGGCTTCTTTTAGAGAAGTAAATTCCACTTTGGGGAAGAGCAATTAATTTTACCCATGATCAGTCTGAAGATGATCTACGAATTTACTCTGAGTTATAAACTACATGAATGGTTAGATTACCCACAAAAAAGGAAGTTATATAACCTTGAAGTATTTGGGAAAATAGGAATAAAATTAAGGAATATGATTATTTTTTTCTATAGATAGTATAATGGCTAGAATAATGAATACAAATCAACATTACTCAACTATTTTGTTTCTTTTTCATCAAATAGAATAATCTTCAAGAATGGGGGGGAAATGACAGAAAATAGAAACCTAATTACAAATTAGGAAATGACTGAAGAGCAACCCCTCCTTGATTTCAGTGAATATAAATTACCTGGCTCCAAGGAAATTTGACCCTAGGAACAAAATGTGCCTACATATAAATCACATCCACTGATGCTTGAAAATTTCTGTAGTATTGGGGAAAAAATTTTTGGCAATTTTCTAAAAAAAAAGTAGTAGATTAATTCTTCAAATTATATGCTTATCACCATGATGACAACCTCTGGCAAAATTTTAGAAAACATTATTAAATGGATAGTTTGTAATCTCTTGGAAAGGGAGCAAGTGGTTACTTAGAGCCAGCATATATTTATTAAGAACCCATGATGTAGAGAATCTTGGGAAGATGCCAGAGCAAGATGTAACCTAGGGCTCCATGTTCCCTTACTACTTCAAATAAGCAAAAAGGAACATAGCCATGCCACAAAACCAATTATTCTCGAAGAAGAGATATCAAATAAGTCATCTTCATGTAAATCTTGCATTAAAAATGACTAAATAAAAAAGAATTGAGGCAAATTCAAAAAGATTTAACACAATAAAAATAGCAAAATCTAGTAATTATTATATTTCCAAAAGTCAGATAAACCTAAAATAAAGATAAGCAAGATTGAAATCATAAAACTAAACAGAGTTGGGAAAAAATTAAATTGAAATGGCACAGTGTTTGTCAAATGGGGATATTTAAGAATAAAAAAATTTCTCAGTGTTTCCCAGTACCCTTACACACACACACACACACACACACACACACACACACACACACACACACACACATACACACAGACCCCAGCCAAAAACCCAAACTTGATTTTGTCCTAGGATATAAAGATAAAAACAAAAAGGCAGAAATAATAAAATGCCTTAGAACTAAAAATAAAAATGTATAAATGAAATCTAGACTAAAGCTTAGAGTAAAATTAATTAATGATCTTCTGGATGAGCCAAATAATTTAACCTCAAAAAACATATAAATAGTTATATGTTGAACATAATAGAAACAAAAAAGGAGACTTAATAAAACTTATGGGATGTAGGCAAAGTAGTCCTTGAAGGATAATTTATTTCTTTGTAAACTAAAATTGAAAACCAATGAAACAACAATGAAATTTAAGAATTGAGAATTTTTAAAAATTAGCAACGTTGGTAATATAAAAAAGAAAGAAAAACAAAAAACTATAGAACTATTAAGTTTAGAGTTATTTGATGTATATACTGTTAGATAACCAAGTAAGAAAATGTTGAGAAAAATTAAATTTCCAAAATTTTAAAACTGGGTCAGGTAAATTAATATGAAGAGAAATGAGAATTATCAGAGACTATATCATGTTGTATTCCAATAAAATTAAGTCAAGGGAAAAAGATAAGTATATAGGCAAGATATTTGTATGATGTGTGTTCATATGGATGCTCTAAGCACAAAGATATAGCACTGGGAGGAAGGGTGGGAATAGATAGGTATCTCTGGAATCTAATCCATTCTTCTCCAAGGAATATCACTTTTTTTTGGTCTTCCTGGCAACAGATAAAAAGCCTTGACTACGTGATTGCACCTTCCCTCACCTATCTCTAAAAGGATTGAGAGTTTGGATTTATGTCTCTATCTATCCCTTTCATATATTTGTAGTCTGGGGGGGTATGATTTTCCTGGGTGGAGGGGTTCAAAACAAAAGTCATTTCCCTGATAGCTCCAATCTTACACCAGCCAACTTCTTCCCATTATATCAAATGCCAGATACACAAAAGACCATCATAAATAATGCATAACAAGTAAATCCATTTATTCAAGCAAAAAGCAAACAGAATGAAGAAGTTATACAGATCAGAATGTACCAGAAAATATGAGTCAATTATATTGTCACTCAGAGTGATATGAGATCTCAGTTCACACTAAAAGAGAAGACTCAAACTCACCCAAAGGAAAAGTCTTTGAAATGTCCTGGGAAACAACTTAGAAATCAGCAAAAGGAGCTGGCTTATCTTCATATATGCTCAAATGCACACATATATGTATATACATATGTATATACACATACACATAGCTTCAACATTGAATGTATTTTTATGAGTCTCTGTCCTGAAAATGTCTAGAACCATATGGTAATTTTCCTTGAAGTCACTGACACCATTTCTGTCCCTCACATAGGTTTGCATTGTCAAATCAGCATTTCTCCACGATTTAGGAGTCACATATATTTATATGAATGTAAAAGCATGCAAAGTGACCCAAGATTGTTTGGTAGCCTAATTACATTAAAACAAATATTAAATCCTAAGTTGATAAAACAAGAAATAGAGACAACTATCAAATATCAGAAAAGACAACTGAGGAAGCTATATATGAAGTACCTAAGGAGAAAATATACAAGTTCAAAAGAATTCAATATATGGTCTGATATTAGGAAAATAATCATATAAACATATAAACATCATATAAATATATGAACATAATCATATAAACCAGGGGTATCCAACCTTTTAGCTCTTCTGAGCCATATCACCCAGCAAAAACTTGTCAAAGGTCATCATGTACAGAAAAAAAATATTAATTCATAAAATATATCAATATGATTTTATGTAACAAATTTATAAATTATAAAAACATAAATTTATATTTTAAACAAGTTATAAAATAATTAATTAAATATGAGTCAAGGTTTTTTAAATGTGCACATTTTTATTAAAAATACAGAAGTCATATGCTTAGAAAGGTTTTTATTTAATAAAATTGAAACCACATACCTAAAATTGTTAAACAAATAATCTAAATTTAATTGTAATGGAGAAACTAGATTTTCTGGTACAAACAGACATAAAGTGAGATATCCCTCTCTTCGATATTATTTGTTATATATCTAAAAGTGCCAGATATATCAATATGATAGAAGAATGAAATTAGAAATATAAACAAAATGTAGAAAAAAATTCTCCCTATGTAGTGGCACTTTGAGGATGCAAATAAAGAAACTCCTAGAGAATCAGTGGGGGAAAAAAACACTTGAGATTATTAATAATATTAATAAAGTAGCAAGATACAAAATAAATTCACAAAATAATTTATGTTTGTATACAATATTAATAAAAATAGGATGAAATGTTAATGGTAGAAATTCCATTCAAAGAAATATGTGTACAATGAATGAAATTTAACTCATAAGATTTCTATAAATACAAGCACAAAATAGTCTTCATACATATAAAGACATATAATAGGAGAGAATACAGTGTTTGTGGTTTGATCATGCCAAAGCAAGTATTATTTAAATTTATAATTATTTTTATTGTAAGTTACTATTTTTATTGTTTTTTAAAGGCAGGATCATGAACTTAAATATAGAAAGTCAGGATCATCTAATTAGAGCACCGTAAACAAAAAAAGAAAGCAAGAATGTTTTTCTGTGAAGAGAAATCAGACTGGTTTTGTTGGCACCATAGAGCAAGGTTAGAAGTAAGAATTTGAAGAAAAGGAGAGGAAGAATTCTGCTTAAAAAGGAAATGTATTTGCAACAGTGATGTAGTACAATCTCTGGAGTTACTGTCCTGACTCTCACTAGAACTGTTTAATCACATCTCCAAAATGTGGATGCTACTTCTTCATTCAGGGTTCAAGGGGAATTTATTGGGCTAAGGGAAGGGTGGGACACATGTGTATGTATATGTATATCCATATCAGTATATGCATATATGTATACATACATATATTTTCAATATAATTTATTTTTCTTATCTCTTTTCTGGGAAAAAAGGGAAAAATTGAAATCCAAACCTTGTAAGAACTGTGAATAATAATAATAATATAATAAAATTTCTATACTAATCATGTAAAAACATATGTTTCATTATGAATTTTGAGTTCATTACCTCTCTGTCAGGAAGTGGGTAGTATATTTCCTCACCAATCTTCTGAAATTATCATTAACCATTGCAGTGAAAAAATTTCTCAAGTCTTTCGCATAAATTCATTTCTTCTGATGTTCTCCTGCATTCTGAATCTGTTCATATGTCTTCCTAGGTTACTCTGAAGTCATTCCTTTTATCATTTATGGCACAATCATGTTCCACTACATTCATATAACATATAATATCATTTGTTCATTCCACTACTTTCATATAACAATTTGTTCATTCCCCACTTGATGTCCCCTTCTACATTTTTGCCACTATAAAAACAGCTGTTTTGGCACCTGTTCTTGCTCCCTTCATGAGGTTAGGACCATCTGTGACAGACTAGGGACTCCTTTATGTGCTCAGGCTCTTCTGGAGGCAGGTTTTTATTCAGTCATTGTGTTGGAAGGCTCCATGCATCCACTCCTGACTAAGACCATTGTCAAAATTCCCCAGAACTCTGTTTATCTCCTTGTGTTGACCTGCTTTGTCTCTGTGTGGAATCCTTTTAGTCTTGTAGGTTATAAACCCATATTGCTATGCTTCCTTCAGTGTTTATCAGTTGATCTACTTTATTATATTTTAGAAAGATATTTTTACTAAGCTGGCATAATTGGTTCAAAACACCCTTCAAAGTTAATTCACACTTTCATACCAGTTCATACAGAGTTCATGGAAAAGTTGACACAAGCTTAGGCAGCATATGTTAGAAAACTAACACCCTATTTCTGGTTATTAGAAGAGTTTTTGTACCCTGATTTGGAACTCATGATGTTCCCTTTGACCAGTATGTAGCTTTATACAGATCTCCTTCTGAAATCAATAATCTGCCTTGCTTAAATGAATCTATCTTGCTCTTCATACCTGGGATTCTAATGAAAAACTCAAATCCTTCAAATGTCTGAAGTTGATGAAGTCTTCATCTGGACAAGAAAAGGAGATGACTGAAGATCTACCCTCCTTCACAAGTGATTCCTCTCAGGGGTTTTACTGGAATTATTTTCTCCTCACTTACCTGTGATTTTTAAACTGGCTTGCTCTTTTATAGAAGACCCATAGGGTGTGACCAATTATCCACAGGAAAAAAATCAAGAAATGTCTTGGGCAACATCACTCCATTTCATCTAATAGCTTTAAGGCCTAATTATGCTTTTCTAATTTCCTAATTTGCTTGATGGATTGATTCAAAAGGAGTGTTCTCACCTGGTTATGATTGTTACTTAAAGTGAGATATGTTGAAGATTGATTCAATAGAAGTATTTTCACTTGATGAAAGTATCAGAACTAGAATGTTTTGTTAGTTATTTTTAAGTGAGATGAAGTGACTGATTGACCCAACCCCAAAAGTAAAATAAGTTGTTTGGGAAAGTAGCACAAATCTTCAAACAGAAACTAAATGACAATCTGGGGGGAATGATTCAGAAGGCTTTCCTATTCAGGTATGACTTAAATGTTTTGGCTGGTCAGGTGATACCATGTTATTCACTGAAGTTAATTAAATATAGCAGAGGAATATATATATATATTAAAATTACTACAATAGAAAATTATGGAACATAATAAATAGAACATAATAAAATGTTATCTCTGTGCTAGAATTGACTATTTTCTTCTTTCCAACTTTCATACATACCTTTGAAAAATACAAATTCGGAGCATTTACTGTACAGCCCCGGTGATGCTGCCATATACTTTCCCTTTTCTTCTTCTTTGAGATCACTTGAGATTGAATTATTAGAATTTTCCTTTTGATAGTCATCACTTTTTATCATATCCTATGAAAAAATAGGCTGCTCATGGCATTGAAAATATCTTTCCTCTGCATTTTAGAATATTTTCCTAAAATTTAAAGTCCATAATGGACAATGTTTAAAGTTAACTTCTTTAACCATTTCAAACTCTAAGATGACATAGTCACATTTGTCTAAATTTCCCTTTTCTTCCATATCATACACTGGTTCTTTGCTTTGGTCAAAAGTTAATACAGCATTATTAAGTTGTGAACAAGGCAATGTAGGAAGTAATCAGTGGTTAGTTTTCAGTGGAATAAAATTTCTTTGGGTTGGCTGGATATTTGAAATTTATTCTTACGATTACATCTTTTATTGGAACTATGTCCCATTAAGGATGAATATACACTTCTACCCTCTCACTAAGCATAAATAGCTAATACACCAACACAGAACCTGGTCTTACAGTGGAAGAAGATTTTGTGTTTACAGAGATCCCCCTCAGATGACTGTGTGCATTTGTCTGGGAGGAGCCAGACCATGTGGGTGGGCAGGTGGTGCACTACTTACCATGCAAGTTTATGTCTCTCCTTAGTGCTGCCTGGAGGTAAACTAGGATGATAATTGTTTAAAAGGAAAGCAATGGCAAATAAATGATAATAATAATAAAACTACTTTCAGAAAACCAAAGGCCATTGAAGGAAGAAAATTTACTACACAAAAGACATGGCAGGAGGAATGCCAAGAGACGCTGACTGACTCATGAGAAATTTACAGCATAATTGACAGGAAATTATAGCTTGAGCTGAAGTGACAAGTCATTAAATGAATATCAGAGAAAATAAACGGAAAATGATATTCCTCCGAGACAAATAACCCACTAGGATGCTACCAAGAAGCTAGTGGCAAATATGCACTCTGAAAAGATAAAGAACATCCAAGTAGCATTTGTGGTGACAAATGGTGACAAATAATGAAGGATGGCTTCAACAAGGAAAGGAGAAGGTGAAAGATTCCAGTTTCTTATCATTTGGAAGGAGATATTATATATGAATCAAACCTACTTGGGAAACAAGAAGGAAGTGAGAATCAGGTCAGCAGTTGGACTTCAGGATATGATTGACTGTGGGGCAGTTAATCTGTTCACCTTGAATTGACTGACTTGGCAGTTAAACACCTACATGTTGACCCCTCACAATCTTAAATCACACTATGAGGACTGTGAAGGCCAACTTAGCCTCCGGATCTTCTGGCACAAAGGAAAGAACTTTTATTCAGACAATAGGGGTTGCACTGGTAAACTACTGACAAAGCCTAGGCTTAGAAGATGAATTAAAATCATTTTGTTAATCTCTGACACATATGTTGCCATTGTTCAGTGGTATCCAACTCTTTGTGAGCCCATTTAGGGTTTTCTTGACAAATGGATACGTTTTATGGATGAGAAAACTGAGGCAAATAGGGTTAAGTGAGTTATAGTCTTAATTGTCATATGACTAATAAATATCTGAGGCTTTGAACTCAGGAGAAGGAATCTTCCTGATTCCAGGCCCACTGGATATCCACTGCTCTACCCAGCTGCCTATTAAACAAAAGCTTCAGAAGACTCAGAAGACTAAGACTCTTAGTTCTAGAGATTAAGAGGTCATCCAACTCAAACCTTCATTTTATGAAGTTTGAGGAAAGAGGACAGAGAAATTAAGTGACTTAGTATCATACATAAAGGAAATGGCAAAAGTAGTATTTTTGGATAATTTTAGGATTTTCAGATTTTCATCATCTTCAAGTGGTTGTCTGGAAGACCTAGAATCAAATCCCTTGATTATCTTATGCTTCCTCTCTTGGTGATTCTGAACTTAACCTCCCTAGGACCCTATGACTTATCCACTAGATAAGGTATAAGAAATTTCCATTTTCAGTGGTAGAAGAAACTCCCACAATGATGAAATCACATCCTTGATAGTGGTATTCTTTAGATATTCCGGTACTACTGGATTTTAATTTTTATGACTACCTTAAAATCGCACCCATTCTAAAAACTCAGTTGTCAGCTTCACCTGAGAATTAGACAACAATAGGGCTTTTCAATCAGCCAAAATAGATGCTCATATAGTTCCTACCAAAACTTAGAAAGGGAAAAAATAATTAGACTGAAGTTACAGTCAAGGCCAGAACTTATGGTTGGTAGGCAAGTAACTAACTCATCAATTGCACCATTCTACTTCTCAAAAATATTTAGGGGCAGCTAGGTAGTGCAGTGGATAAAGTGCTGGCCCTGGAGTCTGAAGTACCTAGCTGTGTGGCCTTGGGCAAGCCACTTAACTCCATTTGCCTTGCAAAAACTAAAAAAAAAAATCTGACTTAATGTCTATTTACTCATAATTTACATACCATCAAAACAACCCTGCTTAACTGTTTTCCAAAGTCAGAGTGAATTAGAAGCAAATCAGAAGGAGGAAAAGAAATTTCTATACACAGACTTTAGAGAAAGCAAGAACAAATCATAGCTGATAGAGTAAGGGTGGGAGAGTAAAAGAAACTCTTAACAAATCAAAATTGACACAGAGGCTATCAGAGTACCATCATGGATGATCACCTTGAGGACTCAAACTCATTATCCAGAGTTTAAATTATATTCAACATACTCTGCTTAAGAAGTCAGGGGTGTGATTTTTTGAAAGATTTCAATCCAAAAAAATGCTTTAGAATACAAACTCTGGGGGTTAAAAAGAAACAATCTAAAAAAAAAGACCTCAATTAGTCAAAAGTATGGTTTTTAATCAATCAAGAATCATTTATAAAGTGCTTACTAAATAAAGGCCTGGGGGTACAAATGAAAGGAAATAATCCCTAGTAGCAAAGTGCCTACACCCTAATGAGGGAGATAACAAAGATATATAAATATGTGCAGCATAAATGTAAAGAGAATGAACATGAATGAATATTAAACAGCTAAATAAAAGGCTCTTTAAAGAGAGGGCCCTCATAGTTGAGGAACTCCTAGATGATGGTGCTTGTCTTGTAGCTTGAAGGAAGAACTGAACACATACTGAGTACAGGTGGTGGGTGAGTACATTCTAAGCATTTAAGACAGCAGTGACATTTCCCTGGGATTGGGAATAGTTAATGACTAGAATTTGATATAGTTTTCAAAGTGCTTTGAACATATTGTCTCATTTGATCTTAAGGATCACTTGAAGAACGTATCTCATTATTATATTATATTTTATTATATCATTATATTAATTATTATTATAACATTATTTTCAGATGAGGAAACTGATGCTGAAAGAGGTTGAGAGGCTTGCCTGGGGGTGACAGCTAGAGACCCAAGATGGTATGACGTGGAAAACAGAGTGGCTTTGGCATCACAGGTTTCCTGGCCCAGACTCTTTTTCTTAGTCCTGTAACCTTGGCTGAATCAGTGAGCCTGTTTCTTCAATTGTGATGTGATGATAATTTTTTTCCAATCTATTTCCAAGAGTTGTTTTTTGGTGTATAATCTCTATAAATGTCTATGTCCTGCTCAAATGTGAGGGATGCTACTATCTCCTTAAAGCATACAATTTTCCATAGCAGTTTTGCCGGGAGTACCACAAAGGTTCAAATATACAGAACATAATGTTACCATATCAGCAACAATATTTTGAGTACATATTTATTTAAAAAAAAGATTTGTTTGTACAATAACAAATTTTGTTTACCAATTGGAATCTTCTGCTTGTAGAACCACAGTCTAATGACTATCCAACTGGAGCCATTTACCAACACGATGCCCTCATTAGGTAAATGTGACATTGAGAAAGTGGTCTATACTCAATGCCTCCACTTCCTTTCCTCTTCCTCTCTTCCAAATCTTCTGCAAATGGGCTTCCAACCTCATCATTCAGCTGAAACTATTCTCTCCAAAGTTTCCAATGATCTCTTAATTGCCAAATCTAATAGCCTTTTCTCAAACCTCATCCTTCTCAATTTATCTGAGTATCTGATACAGCTGATCACCCTCTCCTACTGGATACTCTGTCTTAGGAAACATTTTGCAACAATGATCTCTCTTGGTTCTCCTTTTGTCTGCCCAGTCCTCAAATTCCTTTGCTGTTTCTTCATTCATGTCACAACCTCTAACCACAGGTGTCCTTCAAGATGGTATCCTGAAGGTATCCTCTTGTCTTTCTTAGTCTTTATCCTTTTACTTAGTGAGCTCACTGACTCCCAAAGGTTCTATTATCATCTCTATGCAAATGATTTCCAGATAGATTTATTTAGCCTTAATTTTTTCCCCTCAGTTATGATCACATAACTATCTATTGGACATCTCAAACTCAGTGCCCTTTAGGATCTCAAACTCTGCATTCAAAACATTATCTTTTCCCCCCTCAATCCCTCCCCTATTTAATGAGTTTTTTTTAATGTCAGGGGCAAGTTACTTAAACTCTAATTGCCTCTAGGGAACTCTAAAACTATTAGTTTCAGAGGAGGTTGAGATCTTTAGTAGTAAAGGGAGTTTGTACAAAAGATATTCCTCTAAATTGATACAAATATCAGTTAGCCTTCCCCACACCCTACAAAAAAAAGAGTACTAAGGGAACATTAGAAATCCAGAAACAATAAGAATTGAAAAGGATGCAGAACCAATACAATTCTTTTAATCATACAGTAGAGAGAAAAATGAACTCCAAATAACAAGATACATAAATTTTTTTCCATGAAAATTGATTATTCAGTCTAGAGCAAAGAAAGGAAGTTGTTTCAAAAGACTGAGTTAAAAATAAAAGAGATGTTTGTCAAATTATAATTGCCAGTGTAGATCAGACCAATAGTCCATCTAGTCCAGTGTTCTCTCTGACATTGGCATCAAGGAATAGTTTGGCAAGCTTCCCATCATGATATTGCCTTCAAAGAGCTGGGAATGGGTTCCAAGCTTCCTTTAGTGTTCCTTAGCAGCTCATTATGGAGCTATCATCCATGAATTTTTCTTAACTTTTCTTGAACCTATTTATATCTTCAGTTTGCATCACCCCTTAGGGTAATGAGTTCCATTAGTTTATTAACTGCTGTGTAGGCTTTCCTTTATTTGTCCTAAAATGCCTCCTTCAAGCTTCAAGAGTTACCCTCTAATTCTAATATTCTGAGTTCTAGTGAACTAACCCCTGTTAATCCTCCCCCTCTAGTTCATGATTTCATAAACTTCAATTATATCCTCTCCCCACCTCCAAGCTTTCATCTTTCCAGGCTGGCATCTCACATTTTTAATCCATTCTGATAGATTGTCCTTTTATCCTTTAGATTTTTTTTTTTTTGGTTATCCAAAAAAGGATTTCTAACCCCTTTCTTATACCTCTTGTAATATGTAGACCAGCACCACACAATATATTCCAGGAATTTGCACTGTAGATTTATAGAAAAGATGCTGTTTTCTGACTTTTTTTGTCTTAGTAATGTTTATTATGTACAAGGCAGAGTGTAATGATAAGAGCATGGAATTTAGAGTTGCAGTACCTTATTTGTAATCCCAACTCTTCTACTTCTTACCTATATGACCTTGACAAATCATTTTCCTCTCTGGGACTCAATTTTCTCACTCAAATAATGAGAGCATTGACCTATGTGACGTTTAAGCTCAAAGTTCTCTTTTAGTTCAAATCTATAGTACTATGATGCCCAGAATTTTTTGGCCCTTATGATGATAGAAACATATTCCAAGGTCCCAACCATCCCTGGGTCATATCTGATAAAGAAGCTTAGATTTTTCCTTCCCACTAAATACATCACCAGTCATTTATCAACAGTGATAATACATCTGCCATTTCCTTGCTCTTTTTCCTTAGCTTGGTGAGATCTCTTCTGTAGTTTATCAGCAAGTTGACATTGAAGTTGAGTCAGTAAATTTTGTTTCCAATCTTACTAAAGATATTCAGACTTTCCAGTGGTTTGACACTTCAAAACTTTATAAGATAACAATTAAAATAACAAGCTACCTGATCCAATGTCAGTGATAATAAATTACTGAGCATCAGTATACTGTTAAAGGCTATAATGCTCCATTTAAATGGGTATAGTGTGCCCCTATTTGGATTGAAATGTGCGATACAAAATATCTATTTCTTTCTGCCTTTTGCTTTGAGTCATTTTCCTTCATATTCCCTCAGTACAGAAGTTTTAACAGAGAAGCAAAGAATCATAGATTTAGAACTGAAATAATAAGAACTAGCATTTTTACAGGGCTTCAAGGTTTGCAAAGTGCTTTACAAATATCTCATTTGATATTCACAACTCTGGGATGTAGTTACTACTATTTTCTTAATTTTATATATGAAGAAACTGAAATGAAGAAAGATCATGACTTACTCAGAATGATTCAGGTAGTGTCTGAAGTCAGATTTAAATTTAATGTTTCCTGACCCTTAAGTCTAGAATGTCAGTCATTTTACCTCCTGGATGCCTCCATTGACTGTACAGACCATCTAAGACAACCTCAACATTTTGCAATTGAATAATCTGACTTCTAGACTTCTTCAGAGTCAGATTGTGAGGAACTTATAGAATTTCAGAAAATCTATTCCACCCTGCAGATTCTCCTGATAGGAAGAATAATATCTCTAGGGTCCTATGACCATCTTCTTAGAGAGTGTCTAATTCTAACCCAATTCATATTCTAAACAGGTTCATTAAAATTGAGCCAATTTTCTTAGATAGGAAATAATTAGCCTGGCAAACCTTCAAAGATCCTTACCCAACAATGAATACTGTTGGAAAAAAACAAAACAAAACAACAGCAACAACAAAAAACTTATCCAAAAACCAAACTGCTACTCATAGAGTTAAGAAATTCTGAATTTCTAGTTCCGAACTTAGAACTCAGTATCCACTCTTTGATCTCTCTACTTTAGTCTGCCTTACTTTATCTCTATTTTGAAAATATTTTGGAAGCCCTTGCTCCATCTATTGAAGCTACCTCTCTTCTCTCTTCTCCTATTGGGTAATCTCTGATTGAATCTTTAAGGAAGGGCCATGGATGGAATCATGGAGTAAAGAAAAGCTGAATTAAAGCCTACATTTGACATTAATTAGTTGTATGACACTGGGCAAGTCACAAACTTTCTCAGCAGTTTCTTTATTTAGAAAATTGGCATAACAATACTACTTTTTTTCACAGGGTTCTTGTGAAAATAAAAGAAGGCAATGTATATGAAGTGTTTTGTAGTTCCCTGAAAGTAGGGATTTTGTTATTAATTTTATTTGTATTCTGGCACTTTACAGATGCTTAAATGTTTGTTGAGTCAATATGTATTAGATAATCTTATCTTAACAGAAAATTGGGAGCTTAGTCTAAAAACACACACTATTGGTAGAGTTCACACAAAGTATGGAATGATATCAAGGTCAATAACTATTAAATTAAGATTTAGATTATGGTCAGAATTGTTGGTTGACTTGTATACACATTAAAATTTAGTGAATAGACAGCTCTGGAGTCAGGAGGACTGGAATTCAAATCCAGCTTCACACACTTAATAATTACCTAGCTGTGTGACATTGGGCAAGTTACTTAACCCCATTGCCTTGCAAAAACCTTAAGAAAAATTAGTGAATAGGACAAGACAAAAGTCACATAATCACTTTTCACCCCTCCCCGCCCAAGACTTCATGGGGATAATCTGCTAGCTGCAAATGCTTCATATTTGGCATAGCAATTATTATGAAATATCATCTTAATAATAGTCAATTAAATGATGTAATCAAACCTGCTAAGTCCAAATATATTGACGAAATTTCCTAGATACATGTATATTGCAATTGTTCTGAATTTAAGATGGTGGTGAGGAAGAAAGGTGAAAATATAGAACCCAAAATTAAGGTACATTCAGAATTCTTTTGGGTGGAGAAATGCATAACTGAAAATATAAGAATTAGCTATGTCCAATAACTAGAAAATGCTAAAAGAATAGTTCCTATAATGAGACCATATCTTTGAGTTATATGGGCATGGGGTAGATGGGGAGTGGAGGGAGGATTGTTTGGAAACATATCAAGAGGAGAACAGAGCAAGAAAGACTGTATTAAAATAAAGCAGGTGGCCAGGGAGATGAAGAGATAGCAACTGTTCCACCTAGACCTCTCTGTCCAAAGCAAGACCTCAAAACAGATGAACACATGGACGCATTTTATGTTGCCAGTGCAGATTAGATCTGCACACCCTCAGTGTATGTGGATGGCTGTAATCTGAGAAGAATAATTCAGGCAGAAACAGAGATTTGAAGTGCTCTTCACAATATCTGTAATATAGTTGTTGGTTGAAATGTACAGCAATTTTTTTAAAGGCTCAAATGTTTATCAGCAGGATGGTACACAGTGAAGTCGTTCTAAAGTGGGAAAGGGTTTATTGTAATTGTGATTGCTCCAAATTGAATGAATGAGTTCAGAGGAAAGATAAACAAAAATTAAGTGACTTTTCTTTTGGAGAAAAATGCCCTGGCAGAAATTCCAGTCACTTCACTTAAAATACAGAAATAAAAAAAAACCAAGCAATATTTAATACATTGTGACTGGGGATAGCTGCCCCTGAGGAAATCGAGGCCTTTGCCAGAGGCCTGTGGGTAAACCTGCCCTGGCCCAGCCACCTTTGGAAATTCTGCCTTGTGACCTGGTCCCATGAGAATTGTCTGTTTAATATTGTACAGACTCATGAATCCAGATTTTGGGTATTATATTAATCCAAAAGCATTTATTAATCATTGAGGATAAAAAGATAAAATTTAAATAGTTTTTATCCTTGGGGAGCTGCTATATAATGAAGAAAGATGTACATGTACACAAACCCACACTATATATAATTTGCCAAAGGAAGTTTCTTAATAGTGATGTTCTGTGGTGAGTGAGACAAGATCCTGGGTAATTTTGGAATTTATATTGGAATAAGATATAAAATTCAGGGATCATTCAATAGACAACAAAAAATACATCTCAAACAATACCTTCTCTGTGAAGCCTTTTCTGATTCCTACAGTAGTATTGCCCACCAAAATATCTTGGAGTTAATTACTTTATATTTATATATAACTACACATGTTCCTGTTGGTTTTTTTCTTTAGAAGATACATTCCTGGCAAGTAGAGATTATTCCACTTGTAATTGTATCTATAATATGTAGCATAGTGCCTAACATAAAGTAGGCACTTAAGGAATACTTTTTAATTGATTTATTGATCCATATTGGTGACAGGAATGCTTTATAATCATAAATTGCAGGTACCCCCCAAATCCACAAAAATACATAAAAATTGTATCCATAATATATTTGCTCTATAAGTGTTCATTGGTTACAACCTGAATATCTTGAATATTTTGTATGCTTTCTAATTATAAATCAATCAACAAATTATGTGTGTGTGTGTGTGTGTGTGTGTGTGTGTGTGTGTGTGTGTAGAGAGAGAGAGAGAGAGAGAGCATCTAGCATGTGAAAAGCACTGTGCTGCAAATGACACAAAAAGGTTTCCAATTTAATTAGAGATAGAATCTATCTCCAGTCTAGCTAGTCTACTTAAAAAGTAATGTTACTGAGCCAGCTAGGTGATGCAGTAGATAGCACTCTCCATCTTGGAGTCAGAAGGACCTGAGATCAAATCTGGTGTCAGATACTTACAAGTTGTGTAACCCTGTGCAAATCATTTAGCCCTGACTGACTTAAAAAAAATAGAAAAAAAAGACTAATATTACGATGTGGCTTATAGAAAACAGATGTATTATGTTATAGCAATGCCATGTACAGTGTGATAGGCAATGTGATATAGTTGAGAGAGAGCTAATTTAGAATCAAGATGACCTGTGTTCAAGCTTTGCATCTTATATCCTGTTTGTATGACCCTGTCAATGCCCTCAGTCTCTTACTGTCTGAGGTAGCAGAATGAAGGAAAAAGCATGTATTCAGTCTTTGATAAATTGCCGAATTGCCTTAGGAGTTCCAAATACCAATAAAAATCAAATGTTCAGACCCTATACTCCTCCTCCCACAGCGCAGCAAAAGAATCCATAGAAAAGATAACATTATAAGGCAGCAAATCAGTAAAACTCTAGTGTCAAAGGAATGATATAGTATGTAGGAAGAACTTCAGGACTTTATAATACTGGAATTTTAGAACTAGAACAGGTTTCAGAGATCACCTAATCCTATGCCCTTATTTTACTAATGGGGAAGCCTAAACCCAGGCTTGTTAAATGGCAATGAAGGATCCAGGTCTCATTCACAGGTCTTCAGGCTCAAATGCTAGTAGCTTTTTAATGACATTATTCTGGGAGAGCTCACCATGGGCTGGGGGAAGTCATGGAAGAGGAAGACATTGAACAACCCTTGATTATAGATAGGAGGAGAAAGGGGTAGGGAACCATTTCAGGTTCAAGAAAGGGATGAAAAATGTGAACAGCAGAAATAAAAAAGTGCTGTTTTTTTTTAAGACAATGGATATAAACCAACTTGGCTGCAGAGAAGGATGCATTGTAGGGTAGAAAAAGAAAGAATAATGAAAAGTCAGGTTAGAGTCAGACTGCAGACGGCAATGAATGCTTTTGTCAGTGAGTTACAATTAAAGTTTTTTAATATTGGATATACAGTGTAAAATCAGTGTTTTCAAGGTTACATCTATTTTTGCTGAAGACACTGAAGTTCACTAGATATGGAAGATGTCAGTAATGCATGCTGACCAATAAATGCTGACCCACTAAGGAACTGCTTAAGAGGCAAACTGTATGAGGGGCTCACTTAGGAAAAACACTCAGATGTTGCTGGGGAACAAAATTTCTCTTTTTCCTCTACGTCTCTCTGTCTTTTTTTGTTTTAGGTTTTTGCAAGGCAAATGGGGTTAAGTGGCTTGCCCAAGGCCACACAGCTAGGTAATTATTAAGTGTCTGAGACCGGATTTGAACCCAGGTATTCCTGACTCCAGGACTGGTGCTTTATCCACTATGCCACCTAGCTGTCCCTGTCTCTCTGTCTTAATCTATTCTATTACTTTTTTTGTGTCCTCTGACCAGCTACTAAGTAAACATTTTCTTTTTTAGAGAAGAGTTAAAATATGATTTAGGTTTCAAATTAACAATGCTTATTTGTATATTCAACTTGCAATAAAGTAGGAGGAGGATTTTCTTTACTATGAATATATATAGAAATATATACATATATATGCAAGTCAGTTACAAATACATATACACAATATGGTAATAAGTTATAATGAAAATAGAAAAGGAAGGAAGCAAATAAAATATAAACTGCCTCTACATAACTCAAGTTACAGAATTCTTCCAGGGAGATGTATATAATTCCTTCCTCAGCCTATATGGAATTCTATCCCCATGGCAACAGGCAGGAAGCATTCTATTCTAAAGAAGAGCTGGGTAAAAACAGGGGAACACATTTCTCATATTACAATGGGAATCAATGGGCAAATACAATTTGCTTTAGAACCATATTTGATTTACAGCTCACATTGTTTAAATGTGCTTCATTTCTAGAATAATACATGATTTAGAGAATATTTAATAACAGAAAATCTACTATGCTATTCTTGAATATGGGATCTTACTGTTTCACTTTGGCACAAGGCTCTTCAAAGTGGCAGCTTGTACCACCAAAAAAAAATGTAAACCAAAAAAACCAAAACAAAATTTGCTTGGCATATGATAAGGTACACAGCTTGGCAAAGCAACCCTGAGAAACACCAGTGGTTCAAAGGTTCTCTATTGCTGGGAGCAATTGAAAGACAAGGTGGTATAAGTCAAACTACAATATGGTATTGCCCAAGGCCACAACAAGAAAAGGTCACTGTGAGCTCTGAACCAATAGGACTGACCTATTATGTGGAAATCATAATCTGGCTTTTCTCCTACAGGAATACATTACTATATAACAAGCAGCCTTAGAACAGCCATCTTTAAATATAATGGAATTTTCCAACTCCTTTCCTTAAAAAATGTTTGAAAATGAAAAATGACTTTTGTGAGCCTAAGAAATCAAGAACTCTTCCCCACCCTCCCACCATATAACATATTTTATGATGAAGGGTTTCCAGTACATACAGAGTTAACATGGAGAATTCCCCTTGAATTCATGCACTAGTTCTTCACTCTCTCTCCTGCCCCCAAGCTAATCAGAAAAGAACAATGAATGGTGTTCATTCTGGAATTTCTTGGCTCCCATTCATTTTTGTCAAAGCCATATTGCTATTTCAACTTTGCTTTTTGTGTGTATGCTTCATGGAAAAGAAGCTCCAATGAGAATAGTCCGAAGGTCAATAACACTCCAAGGCCTGTCATGGAGTTGACTGACCTGGAGCATTTGGAAGGAAGAGTCCTGCTTAGTAACACTTGAATAATACACTGTGTTAATCGGAACATCTGGGGGTAAGTCTTTAGCAGGGTGCATTGGGATTTGGATGTACAAATCCCATTATTGGTAATGGGAGTTATAACCCAGCTGCCCACATGCTATGCTAAAACTATCACAAGATCTTTATGGTATTCCAGACTCTCAAGAAGCTTTCACCTTAGACTTTGAAGTTGTTAATACAAAATGCAAAAGCAGATTTCTAGCCTTATACAATTAAAACAAATTTTCTTTTCAAAAACAACACCTACCGCACCGTTAGTAGACAAATGTCTGCAAGTTAACCATCTAAAAGCAATAAACAATAAACTTAAATTATAGGAAAAAACAATTAGTATGTCAATTAGTCTCTATTGCAGGCAACTTGCGTGAAAAAACAAAAATTCCTGTTTCACCGCTGTACAAGTGTCATGGAATGAACTCAAGTCATTTAGGATTCACTAATAATTATAAAGGGGCATTTGACAAATTATGATATGACTCTATAAAGTAGTAATGTAAAATGGCTAACCACCAAATGGTAAAAGCTTTTCTACTTCACCAGCTTTTAAAAGGGTACAACATGGTAATAGAGAATCACTTTACAGTAAGCAAATAAATCTGAGGATGCATATGCTGTGTGTCAGTTTCATGCGGTTCCTAAACAAGATTTTTACTGGAAATGTTTTCAATGCAAGAAGATAATAAGATGGGGAAAAACACGTCATTCATCAAGCATAGCCCGCCAAAGCATGGCCTCTGGTGTTATTCTTGAGGGTATAAAGACCAAAAGGAAAGAATCCATTCCAGTCCATTGAGTTCACCACCCCATTTGAAAGCACCATGCCACAGATCAAAAGACCTTTCAAAAAGCATATTGCAAAGAGTACACACATCACAGGCAGTGCCTGGAGATATCTTTCCAAAACAAGGAAGAGGGTTTCTCAGGCTTTGGACTTAGCCTTTGGAATCACAACTATCATATTGTTGTATAGGTCCCAATCTGGTCTAGAGCTCTCCAGTGGAAAGGTAGGATGGAGGGAGAGAGAGAGAGAGAGAGAGAGAGAGAGAGAGAGAGAGAGAGAGAGAGAGAGAGAGAGAGAGAGAGATGCAGTAGGGAAAAATGAGATAATTGTAAAAGTGCTTAGCTTAGTATCATACATAATAGGTACTAAATAAATTATTCTTCCTTTTTTGTTTTTGTTTTCCTCATCTCTGATCAATGACCCTTGAGAGCAAAGTAAGTATAAGAACTTGAAGTCTCCTAGAAGGTGAGACATCTAGCATGGGAAAGGCCCTTATATGTTACTTAATCTAGCCCCCCCACACACCTCATTTTAGAGACAAGGATTCTGATAGCTGGAGAAGTACAGGTTTAGAGGCCATCTAATCCAACCCCCTCATTTTACAGGTGAAGAAACTGAGTTCCAAAATAGTTCAATGAAGTACCCCAGGACTCATAGATGTTAAGTGGCAAAAGTACTACAAATCTAAATATTTTCCTTTCATGCTACCTGTATGTCATTAAAAACTGACAACTTCATTAATAAGAAGAGTTTACATTTACATAGCAAGGTTTCTTAACTTTTTCTTTGGATGTACCCTTTTGGCAATTTGGTGAAACCTATGAATCTCTTCTTAGAATGGTTTAAAAATAAAAAAACCATCATAAAATTACAAAAGAAATCAATTACATTGAATATGGTTATATAGTATGTTTGGAAAAGCTTACAGAATCTAGGTCAAGAATGTCTGAATTAAAGCTAATGCTTTTTTCCTCATATTGATGTTTGTCCTTGATTCTCAAAGAAGAATGTGACATCAGGGGATGTGATGCCATGACAAGAATACTAATTGGGATTTGAGTGAGGGGGTGCTGCTCTAAGTCATAGGTCTCACCTCTAGAGACATTTGGGTCAAGTGTCCAGATATGAATCAGGATGACTGGCCCTGGTTGGGAGATAATCAGAGTTAAGTGACTTGCCTGATGTCACACAGCTAGTAAGTGTCAAGTGTCTGAGGCTGGATTTGAACTTCCATCCTCCTGACTCCAAGACCAGTGCTCTATCTACTGCACCACCTAGCTGCCCTTCCTTGTAATAACTATTTGAACTACCTAGTAAAAATATTATCCACATTTTACAGATGAGAAAACTAAGGTGTAGAAAGATTAGCAACTTTTGTGTGATTATCAAAGCTGGTAAATGTGAGAATGGGAATCTAATAAGTATCCAAATCCAAAATCAGAACACATTTGATTGCATTTCTTTGGATCTCATGAAAAAATGACTTCTGCCAGGGACAAAGCCAACTATTGGAGAAACTTTAATGGATTTGTCCAATTGTTAATGTGTGTACCAACAGAAATTTACCCAGTTTCATAATATGAACTCTTTGCAAGGAGTTTTTTTCATTTATTCCAAAGGCCTCACATAATAATAAACATCCATTAAGGAAACTTTCCCCCATGATTATAGATTTCAGGTATCAGCACACATTTTTCCTCTAGCTTACCCATTTGTCCCAGAAATTCTAACATGAATTATTATATGTTCTTGTCTACTTAGAGTACAAGAACTATGATTCCCATTTATTTTCATGATTCAGTATCATTGTTATCAAAATTAATTTAGGAGTTCTGAGAGACATGATGGTGGACCTCCAAACAACCTTAAAATAGTATCACCCAAACAAGTCCTAGAATGACAGAACTAGCAGAATGGGGCAAAATGATCTTTTTGTCCAAGAAACTTTGCAAGAAAGGTCAGTCTCATTTGGGTGGGGGGGAGGTGGTATTAGTGTTCCAAAAAAAAAATACCAAATCTCATCTCAGCAAACTATTGGGACATCCTGAGTCCCATTGTGGTGGTACAGACAAACACCAACACCAACACCAGGACCTCAGCAATGTGCCTCAGCAAAGCCAGGGGAATGAGCAGACTCCAGCACCAAGAAAAGCTATTGTGCTTTAATTTAGTCCTTGGGTTAAACAAAAACTCCAGAAACAAAACTCTATGTTTCAGTGTAACTCCAGGGAAATGCAGAAAACCCCCACTGAGTTTAGTACAGACTATATACTAGGACCCCAGCTTAGCAGCAGGTAAACTGGCAAACAACTACTGCCTCCAGTAGCACCAGTCACCCCATACTTTCCTTCAGCACAGTTTAAAAGGAAAGGGTTTCCCATGAATCTCAGGGTAACATGAGTGCAGTACCAGGCAAACAACTGTAGCCTGCAACCCCCGGTACCAGAAACCTGACACAGCGCCCTTCCATCCCAGGAGCAGAGCTCAAATTGAAAAGGAAGGAAACTGCAAAATGAATGATTTTGACCATATTAAATTAAAAATTTTATGCACTAATAAAATCAATGCTGCCAAAATTAGAAGGAAAGCAGAAAACTGAGAAACAATCTTCACAACTAGAAGTTCTGATAAGGGTCTCATTTCTAAAATATATAGAAAATTACATCAAATTTATAATGTTATAAGTCATTCCCAATTAATAAATAGTCAAAGGATATGAGCAGACAGTTTTTAAATGAAGAAATTAAAGTTATATATATAATCATATGAAAAAAATGCCCCTAATCATTATTGATTAGAGAAATGCAAATTAAAATAACAATGAGATAACACCTCACATCTATCAGATTGGCCAAGATGAGCAAAGGGGAAAATGATCAATGTTGGAGAAGTTGTGGGAAGATTGGGACATTGATGCATTGCTGTTGGAGTTTTGAACAGATCCAGCTTTTCTGGAGAGTAATATGGAACCATGCCCAAAGGCAATAAAACCGTTCATACCCTTTGACCCAGCAATCCCAATTCTAGGTCTATATCCAGAAGACATTATTAAAAAAGGGAAAAGTCCTACATGTTCCAAAATATTCATAGCAGCTTTTTTTGTAGTGACAAAGAATTGGAAATTGAGGGGATGCCTATCAATTGGACAATGGCTAAACAAGTTATGGTACATGAATACTATGGAATATTATTGTTCTATAAGAAACCATTAATGGTCAGACTGAAGAGAAGCATGGAATGACTTACAGGATCTGATGCTGAGTGAAGGGAGTAGAACCAAGAGAACAATGTACACATCAACAACAACATTAAGAGATAACCTTGGGGTGGCTAGGTGGCACAGTGCATAGAGCACAGGCCTTGGAGTCAGGAGTACCTGGGTTCAAACCCAGCCTCAGACACTTAATAATTACCTAGCTGTGAGGACTTGGGCAAGCCACTTAATCCCATTGCCTTGCAAAAAAAAAAAAAGAGATAATCAACCTTAATGGAAGCAGTTCCTCTCAGCTGTTCAGAGAGCTAGACCAGCTATGGACAATGTTATCCCCTCTGCAGGAAAAAATTCAAAAACAAAACAAAGCACATTCATTCACACACACACACACACACACACACACATACTAAATCTTCAAAATCTGATAGAGAGATATAGATAAATATAGATATAAAAAATTATCTTTTATGCATCTCTTTCCCTAAATCCTAATTCCTCATACCAAAAATAACTAATCTGTAAACATATTTATCAAAACTATGTATGTACAACGCTAACCTGACTGTTTGTTCCTGAGGGGAGAGGAGTGGGAATGGAAGGTGGAAGGAAATTTTGTAACTTAAAAATATACATGTGCATGTGGATGAAAAAGAAAAAAAAGCATGAGAGAGAAAGAAGGAAAGAAAGAAAAAGGCCAAAAAAGATAAGCAAAATATAAACAAACAGAAAAAATCTGACCACAGAAAATTAAAGATCAAAGACACAAACTCAGAAAAGAATAACAATGTCAAAACATTTGCCCATGGAGCAAAACCATAAACAAACAAACAAACAAACAAAAAGAAGTGGTCTCAAGCCTGGAAAGAACTCACAGAAGAGTTCAGAAAGGAACTTAAAAATCATATAAGAAGAAGAAAGACTGAAGTGGGGGGGTAGAAATGAGAGTGATACAAGAGAATTGTGAAAAAAGAATCAAAAGTTTGGAAAAAGAAGCAAGTATTTTAAAAGTAGAATTGGCCAAATGGAAAAGGAGATACAAAAATCCACTTAAAAAAAACCCAGTTCTTTAAAAAGTACAATTGGCCAAATGAACGAGTAAGTAAAAAATCTAATTGAGAAAACAATTACTTAAAAGTTAGAATTGGTGAGGGGCAGCTAGGTGGCCTAGTGGATAAAGCACTGGCCTTGGAGTCAGAAGACCTGAGTTCAAATCCGATCTCAGACACTTAACAATGACCTACCTGTGTGGCCTTGGGCAAGCCACTTAACTCCATTTGCCTTGCAAAAACCTAAAAAAAAAAATTTAAAAATTTAAAAAAAATTTAAAAAGTTAGAATTGGGCAAGTGGAAGTTAATGACTCTATGAGATATCAAGAATCAATAAAACAAATTTGAAAGAATAAAAAAAATACAAGAAAATGTAAACTATCTCATTGGAAAACCAACTGATCTAGAGGAATAAATCCAGGAGAGGCAATGTCAGAATCACTGAATTATCCAAAAGTCATAATCAAAAGGAGGACTTGGACAACATATTAGAAATATCATCCCACCACTATCACTTATGGTTTGTACAATCTTAAGCAAATCTCTTAACTTCTCTGAGTCTCAATTTCCTTATCCAGGAAAAAAAAAGAAAATAATACTATGATTCTATGAAATGACATTTTAATATCTGAAAGTAACTTGACATGCATGATTTCAGTTGAGCACCACAACCAGACTCTTATGTAGGTAGCATAAATTAATTATCTCCATTTTATAAGTAAGGAAACTGACATTTGGAGAGGTTAAGGGAAGAGTAACAAGGTTCTTAAGCATTAGAGGAGAGATGATAATATTTATATTACCTACCACACAGGAAAGAAGAGAGGTTTGATTGATATAATGCTTTGAGGGTGCCTTGCCATGTGAAAATCTAAAGTATCATCCTTATTAAAAAGTAATTTAAAAGATATTTATTTTAAAGGAATTGGTCCAAAAAATAGGACCCATTCTGAGTCCAGCTATTTACCTCTAGCCCAAAAGAGTAAGAATTTCATATAAGCCTCTGAGTTATTTTACTGTTTAAAATTTTGGCATCTATGAACTGTTTTTATTAAAATGAATCATATTTGATTATTCATTTGTACTGACCTTCAGTATGTTCGGCATCACCACAGCCTGAAAATGGATATTTACTTAGATCTCCTTTGTTTAGTTACTAGCAAACAGGTAGTATTGCCTTTGTGCAGTTCTATTTGGATTTTTCAAGCAGGTAATTTGCTAATCTGCCTCTCAGATGCTGTCTTTGTTCTTCCCTTAGATGTGTATTGACTGAATGCTTCAAGGGCTTAGCTGCTTACAGTCAATGAGGAAATGGAATTCCCTTTGATAAACTAAATGGGTCAACCTAGTTCTTTGCAGACTTAAGAATTCATCAATATATAAATATATGTTGGTAGAGATGATAATACCTTCTCCTGTTGAAACAAGCAAGAGCCTGTCTTTGGAGATGTCTTTATATAATAAGAATATCTTGCTGCTCACTACTGTAGATGAGGATTCAAAAAAATCTGTACTAACTCACTTTGGGTCATATCCAATGCAGATGCATTGTGAAATGAATGTTAAATTTGAAACAACTTACTTCTAAGCCTAGAGAATCCTTATGAGCTGAGACCCTACCTCCCATGAGAACCTTCCTTTCTTAGAATCATAAACCATCTCTTATAGTTAGCTCTTCCCCAAATTCTCTATAATGATGCTTTTTTCTCTGTTCTCATCCTATTCCCCCTCCCTTTTTTTAGCTAGGTGCAAATGAATCTATAAATCTTTAAGGGTGAGGAGGAGGGGAATGTACTCTAAGATAATCCCCAATAAGGCAGAGGGACAACTCACTATGATGTAGACCAACTTTATTTTGTGATCATCTCTCCTGTATGCTCCAGGCAAAGTAGACAGGCTTTGAGACTTCTCTGTAGATTTATATCATCTCTTAAACTTGCAATGTTCTCCCTGACCCCATCTCCACTTACTAAAAACTTACATATCTTTCAATCCTCAGTTTAAATATTAACCTTGTGACATATAAAAAAGTTTGAGATATAGTTTCTGAGTAATTAATCATTTTATTAATCATGCTAACAATAATTAATAAGAAGTGGCAGTGGCATTCTCAAATACTAAAGACCCCTCATGGAACCCAATCAGCTCTTACATGCCCTTGGAAGAGTGAGTGTTCTTGAGGGTGGCAATCATCTTTGATTGGTTAATGAGTAATTGATTAACAAGAAAATGAAAAATATAATGAAAGGTGGGCTTATTCTAAGGAGGATCATGGTGGGGGGATATTTCAGACTTCATCTATTTAGACTTGTGTCTTATCCAGATAACCCCCTCCTAGGGCAATCAAGAGAAAAGGGGGGGGGGTCACTTCTACTTAAAACTGAATGAATCACAATGGACTGGAATTCATCTTAGATTAAATAATTTATAAGGTTCTTTAGTTAGGTGGGGCATGAACTCTCACCAGGATTGAAAGGCATATACCCTGGGAATTTAAACAATCTCATTCATCAAAAATGTTCTTCAGATGCTGGATTGACTTAGTAGAGATTGAGGATCCAGGAAGGGAAAACCCTGGATCTCCCCAATATTAACAATTAATTATGTAATAATCATTTCTCCCAATCCTCTTCATGAAGCATTCATTGAACCACACAACCATGAAAGTCAAGTGATTGTTTCTTTTTATTCTTATTGCACAGTACCTTGTCTTAAATACATATATGAAAATAAATCTTTTCATATTTCAGAACGTATCGCACAATTCCTTTTATTTTGTAAGCTTCTTGAAATCATGGGTCATGTCATCTTTGTTGTCTGGTAACTGTGCAGTAAACAGTTGTGGGAACATAGAATCACAGAGTTTAGAGTTGTCAAAATGAACTTTAGAGAGAATCTAGTATAGTTTTCTAATTTTACACTTGAAGAAGCTGAGGTCCAGAAAAACAAGGTGACTTGCTCAAGGTCACACTGGTCAAAATATTGCTAGATTTCTAATCTTTTACTTTCTAATTTAGTGTCCATTTGATTTCACTGCACCGTAGCTTCAATCCAATATTTCATTGGATTCCTAACTATTTTCTAGTCCACATTATACATATCACTTTGTACCTTTGGGTAAATCACTTAATCTCCAAAGGACTTTGGGGGGTCGTGTGGAGGACAGAAGAATATAAAGAGAGTTTAGGCCTGTGAATAATTTGGTTTAGATGATTTCTATTACATAAACATTTCAGCAACTCTTCTGCTGTGCATAGCTTCAGAGTCTTCTGGGACACTAAGAATGATGAGGAATAATTAACTTCAGTGAAGCATCTTGCCCCCTGGCAAGGACTCCATAAATTCCTGCCCCCCCCACCCCCACAAAACAAACCCTTGTCAACAAAACAATAAATCCCTGCCCTGGTCTTTTAGTCTTTGCTCTACTGCACCTACTCCTACCCCATTGTTCAAAATTACCACCTGAAGCCTAACCCTTCAATCCCATTGTCTGCCTTACAGAAACTATTTGAAGACAGAAAATTGATTCCTCAGAATGTTTCCCTTTCTACTTTTTAATCCCTCCCTAGCACTGCCCTAACTCCTTCTTTATCTTTTTCCCTGTAGGTACCCTATATAAAGTCTGATCTTACCCCTCTTTGGGGCTACTGTTATCAGGCCAGTTGCAATGCCCTTGCAACTGTCAATGCTCTCTCTTAGGTTGGCTACTTTTTTAAGGAACTATCCCTGTGCATCTCTCTGATGGCTACTGCTTCTGATTAGCTGATGCTTGTAACTTTGCAACTACCTTTGCTTTCTCTCTTAGCTTTCACTAAGATTTCCCTAAGAAATCTAGTTGCTATTCTTATTGAATTTCTATACTTGTTTAATCAAAGCAATACATGAATAAACTTTTTTTTGTCCCTAATATTTCTGGGTAAGAGTCAGTCTTTTTATGAATTCATTCACACATTCTCAGTCCCTTCACTGGACCACCCCAACATTTTTCCCTTCATCAAGAGGTTAAGGGACTTGCTCAGAGGTCACATAGCTTGAATAGGAACAAAGCCAAGCCTTGAAGCCAGGTCTATCTGACACCAAAGGCCAGTCTTTTTTCTTTACCATAACAGTGTACCACAGAAAAGGCATTGGGTTCAAAAGAGCAATCTTTTAAGTTTTCTTCCAGTTAAATGAATCTTTGTACAATCTTCTTCAGATTTTACTCTTTCAAATTTCATATAATATTCTTTCAAATATGTATTCCAGGATTCTGTATAAGTAGGTTGGGTTTCCCAGAGCAGTAGATCATGATACTGCAACTCAATATCTCTGGGTCCTAGGGATACATTAGTTCTATTACTCATAGTTGTAGTTCATTAACCCCCAGTGATACAATTAACATTTAGCAAATAAGTCAAAAATGGAACCATGAACATGAGATCAAAAACATTTGTTCAATAGAAGACAATGCAATAATAATTAAAAGTATAAAATCCCATTTGTAAAACTGGGACCCACTTTCTTTTTTTAAAATTTTTTTTATTAGTTTTTTCAAGGCAGATGGGGTCAAGTGGCTTGCCCAAGACCACACAGGCTAGGTAATTATTAAGTGTCTGAGACTGGATTTGAACCCAGGTACTCCTGACTCCAGGGCAGGTGCTTTATCCACTGCTCCACCTAGCCGCCCCTGGGACCCACTTTCTCAACAAGTCAAATAGTGTCTATGGAGCACAAAATGATAAAACTGTTATATAAAACCATGATTTATAAAAACATAGGGGAACATGTGAATATGGAAACTCACAACTCTAGAATGCTAACTGAAATCCTTGGTGTTCTTTAAAAAATAAGAGGGTGTACTACAAAGGACTGCTTAGCTAAATCTCTCCTCTTCTGGACCTTTCTCCTCTACTGTTGGATGAAATTCATTCTCTCTTGCTTGCTTCACTCATGCCACTCCCTTCTGGACTATCAGGGAAGTACTAAATTCTCTCAGCAAAATAGAGAATGATCAATAAAACAAGATGGAAAGACCCTGAAGATTCCAGGATTACTATCCCTATTTTGCTCTTTTACTACTATATTGTCCTAAAGAACTACTTGGGAGCTTTTTAGGAAATAGAGGTCTATTTAGGTTCTTGAAGATACATATCTGGTCTCCTTGTACTCTATACTTCAGTACTATATTACATGTAGCTAACATGTTATAGCTACAATGTTGCCATCTTACTTAATTTTTCATATGTTTAGAACTTATCTCCTTCACTAGACTATAAGCTTTTAAGGGAAGGGACTCAATATTTTCTATCATTTTATTGAGTATATGTACTCAAGTTAGCATAATACCAGTTGCCCACAATGACTGCTCAAATAAAAACCTGAATGAATGAATGAAGAAATAAAAAGCATTTCTTAAGTGTTACCTACACTTCAATCTTTGTACTGGGGATACAGAAATAAAAGATATTCCCTATACTCAAGGAGCTTGCATTCCAATCAGAGTCATAAATATAGGGGAGTGATATCTGACGATTAAGGAAAGGAAATGATGTTTCAAGGGACTTCTCTCTATATAGAGAATTTCATGAAATTCAGAATAAAAAATATAAAATATCTTATCTTCTGTATATGATACTGGGACTATAGTCACAAGATAAGTTAATATGTTTTATGTTAATATAATATAAATATCTTTAAGTGTGTTACTAGATTTGGGGATGCTCAGTATCAGAATACTTCCAGTTATTTACATTTTCATGTTCCATATAATTGTTTGTGGGGCTCCATCACTACAAAATTCTTACAATATGAATGGGCTTGTCTAGATACCCTTTGGGGTCCTTTCGTTTTTGTAGGTCTATGATTCACTGTTATTGCATTAAACCATGAATCAAATGCTAAAGTAAATGGCAAATCTTGCTGAATTTCAGAATCATTACCATTAGAGCAATGCAAGCTGGAGCTGTATCTAAATGTTATTACAATTCTTATAGTTGTTATTTAGTCATTTTTCAGTCATATCTAATTCTTCATGACCCCTTCTAGAATTTTCTTGGCAAATTAGAATGATTTGCCATTTCCTTCTCCATTTTATTTTAAAGATAAGGAAACTAAGGCAAACATGGTTAAGTGACTTGTCTAGGGTCACATAGATAGAACATGTCTGAGATTGGATCTAAACTCAGAAAGAATAGTTTACTGACATCAGGCATTTGATCCCCTACCTACCTACAGATAAAAACAGAAGCCTCTTCTGTTTTTTTGGCAGGGTCAAGATGCCAGAAAAAGAAAAATTCATAGAATGCCCTACTTTCTACCTCCCTTCCCCCCATCAGTGCAACAAAGTAAACACAGAGACATATTAGAATTAGGAAAATATGAGGGCCCAGACATTTACCATGGTAGAATCCTGTTCTGCAAACAACCAATCAAATCAACTTAAAAACACCAAAGCTATCAATAGTTACCATTCTGGCAAAGGCTAACCACTCAGCTAATGCTTTCACCCATACCATTAGAATATCCTACTCAATCCTCAACTGTATTCTATCTGAAGTAAGGTTTCTTCAATTAAATAACAACACACTGTTTTCGGAGTTCAGAATCTTCAGTCTAACTTTGTGACTAACTAGCTGTGTGTCTTTGGGCAAGCCATTTTATTTCCATGGAACTCTGCTACTTCGCTTGTAAAATGAGGGGGTTGAACCCCAAGATATCTAAGGGCCTTTTTCTAGTTCTTATAATTCTATCCCTGGATTTGTGGGTTAGTAGGAGAATGCATAAAGGGGTTAGGATCAGTGATCTCTAAGGGACTTTCCAACTCCAGCAGTGTATAGAACCATGAGTAGAAGTAAACACTTCTAGTGAAAGAATACCTGTAGTTAACAGTAGGAAGACTTTGGCAGAAATGGTTTTGGCTGTACAAAATGCCATCAGGAAAGGTAGCAGGGGAAATTCAGAGAAAGGGAAACCTTTTAGGTGAACCTCTATCTTAAAATTCAAAACACGCTTTGAGAAAATTAGCATTCCTTTTTGAACCATAGTTATTATGACATTTAAAGCAAACAGGTGAAATAAATTAGTAGTCTGTTCCAATAAATGTCTTAATGGATAGATCTGCTGCCTTTCTTAGATGCATTTATCAAATGGATAAAAGAAACAACATAAAGTAATAATAATTATCCCTTACATTTTAAAGTATTATTGCAGTTTTCATACACTTTTTTTTTGTTTTACTAGAGGTCTTCAAGCAAGATTTAGGTAACTACTTTTTTCAGAATTTCTGTAAAGAGACTTTTCATTCAAGTTAAGGCTGAAGTAGAATGCAGCCTCTTTTAATTCTGACTCATTGATTCTATGAATATGCCATTTTTTTTTATTTGATTCTAATGAGAACACTGTGAGAGAGATAGGGGCAATATAATTTTCCCTATTTTATGGATGGGAGTGTGGAAACAATGTGGTATAGAGGAAAGACCTCTACTTTTGGGTTAGAGGTTGTTGTTCAGTCATTTTCATTCATATATGACCCAGTAACCTTATTCAAGGTTATCTTGGCAATGATATTGGAGTAGTTTGTCTTTTCCTTTTCCAGCTCATTTTATAGATGAGGAAACTAAAGCAACTATGTTAAGTAATTTGCCCAGGATTAAGTAATTTAAGATGTTTTTCTAACTTTAGACCTGGCTGCCTGGAGTCAGAGGACATAGGTTCAAATCCTGAATCTGATTTTACTACTTGTGTGACCTTGAACAAGTCAACTTCCCTGGGCCTCAGTTTGTTCACTCAAAAAATGAGCTAGGCTAGAATTCTTCTCCTTCATATAACATTATTCCTTTCATAAAAATATACTGCCAGAATTGTACATTGACCTCTCAGCATCTAAATGGTAAATTTGGAAATAAAATTGATGCAGAATAATAGACTCTAATTTGACAGGATTCCCCTCTCCCTAAATAGATACCCCTCTGCACCACAGTTACTAACAGTGGTGTTCCTGTAATAGGGGAATCAACTCACATCAAAGGCAGCCCATTCTATTTGGAGCATTTTTTCCTTGTTTTGGGATGAAATTTGTTTTTGACACAAGCATTAAACACTCAAATTTAGGTGACCCAGTGAATGGAGCACTGGTCTTGGGGCAGAAGAATATGAGTTCAAATCCAACCTTAGACCACTTGAAATTAGCTGTGTGATCTTGGGCATGTCACTTGACTCTGAATGCCTCCCATCCACAGCCATATCCAGTCATCCTGATTCATATCTCGCCACTCCAGATGGTTCTGGAGGGGAAAACAATTAGACTGGTGACTTAGCTTAGCACCCCCTCACTCAAATTCACATCATGTGCTCATCATGGCATCGCCTCTCCTGATATCATGGTCTTCTTTGAGAACAAAGGACAAACATTATCACTCATAAAAGTTCTCATGGTGATATGCTCCACTAACTTTGACTTGAAGATCTCTTGACGAATTTTTATCTCAGTTTTACTCTCTAGGACCAAGGAGAGCAAGTCTCATCTATTTTCAGAGTCAACCGGTCAAATACTGGATGAAAGCTATCAGATACCGTTCAAGCTTTGTCTAAGTTAAAAATATCCAGGTTCTTCAGCGATCCTCTTTTGCCATCATTTGTAGCTCTCTACCCATCCTGAATTTCCTCCTGAGGACATGATCTCGTTACTCAATTTCCTTCCTAAAATAAGAGACATAGAGCTAAATTTTCTACTCTAGATATATCCTCATTCAGACCATTCTTGACTAATGTAAACTGGGAAGGGCCAAATGCTAAACCAAAATCTTGCTGGTGCTCTAGCCTCAGAGATGCCCTGACCTTGTCCAGTGATCCTACTTCTGTTTCAATTCATGGTTTCTACAATGGCTGACCTTGCCTCTACCACAACCAAATAGTATGGGATCTATTACTGAAGAAAGCCTATTTGAAAGGAAAACCTTAGAAAACTCATCCCTTCAAAATCCAAACACAGACTGAAAATTGTCTTGCTTCAAAAAGTGAGACTCAATAGTTGCTAATCCTGAACTTTTCAAAGAATTAAGAATTAGAAAACTTTGATTAGGATGGTAAGCACACACACTCTATGTCAAAATAGCTTTGTCTCAAGATGTTGTTTTTACACAATTCTTACAAAAGTGCTACAAATACATAAAAAATGGCATATGTTAAATCAAAATAAACTTTATTTCAGAAAGTCACTTTAAGTTTGTGGTAATATAATTAAGCCTTATTAATATGTTGTTTATTTAACAGATTAAAAATGCATAAGGAGCTTGTCCCATTCATCTTAATTAGACAATATGCTTGTCACAATTATTTGCTTTATATTTTCATTTTCCATGAACATTTGGAGGGTATTCATTGATTCTATTAGAATAGACTTTCCCCTTGGTTTGTAATGACTGTGATCTCAATGCCATGACCCTCTGGAGGCTCCACACAGCATTTTTGCATTGTCCCTCTGCCAACACTCCAATAGTCAGAGCAGCATTCAAGGGCTAATCATCCACTAAGCAGAGAATGAATATAAGGACTTTGGTGGCTGTCCCAAATACTTGTGTCCTCCTGAGATACAGACAGTGAAATGCTCAGCACCCACATCCAAATGCTGCTTCTTTAGATTTTTCCTGACATTAGAGAGTGACATGGGCTAGAATTATAGACTATTGAAAGGAATCCCAAGCTTATGTACTTGAAGCTATTATTTTACAGGTAGGAAAATTGAGGCTTAGAAAGAGATAGTTAGTTGTTAAGGATTATAAAAAAGGTTCCAACACCCAGATTGTCTTATACCTAGTCCTATATACACTATATTAGACTTATATTTAACAGAGCATAAATAACTCCCCTTGAGTTTCTACCCCATATTATACTGGTACTTATGGGTTTGGTCTTTAGAGGAGGACTATTTCTCTAAGGTTTTATGGCACCGTTGAGTTTGCATTCTTAAAATAATAGCTCATAAGACTTTCATGTAAGTTTTTCCTTAAGAGTCAGCAAATAAATGCCATTATCTCAAGGCAAAGGACTTTACTTACATAGCATAACAAGAGCAGTGCCTACAAAATATTCCCATTATAAACAATTTAAGGTACACTCTTTCACAAATGCATACAGCTTCAGTGGGAAGGGTAACCATAAAGAGAATAAGAGGATAATGACCACACATATGAGGAATATGTACATGTAGCAAGATCTGATAAAAGGACAGAATCATTCATCTCCATGTGGAATCCTCATGCCAGTTTCCCCAAATACATTGTCTTTGCTAGCTGGGGTGCTTATCTGAGATTCCAGGGTTTATTGCTCTCTTCTGCTTGTAGCTCAACAGTTAAAGCAAATTCTCTCAAAACCATAGACATCACTTTTTTGGGTTATCAAATGTTTGCCCTATTTATTTTGCCCTATTTAATTTCCTCTCTGTGTTCATGTCTGTCAAAAGTGTGGGGGGTGGTGGGGGGGTGGGGGGAGGTCCTCCTATTTGGATGAGTAGCTCCAATAGGGAAAATGGAATTCCCTCTCTACTCTCTCTTTTTCTATCTCTGTCTATCTCTCACATACACATATACAGATATTAGTCAGATGAGAACTTATAGGTATATATAATTCCTTTCCCTCAAAAATAGCTGATGAAATTGTGCAACAGAATTACATGACAACAATATGTTTTGGGTTCATCCATGATCTGAGAGGGTAGATCATGGACTTTGCTGGTGAACAATCCTGTTTGGAAGAAGAAGGATCTCATACTTTTAGTCAATGTGATCCCATAATTTGTGATCATTTAGTCAATGTGATTCCAAGAAGGAAAATTCTTGGTCAGTATCAGCTTTGGAATTGCCTCATGGCTAACTGTGAGTTTAAGAATTTGGGGATCAAATGTCTTAGTGAGTAAATGAACTCTATGCAGCATATTCCTTATAGGAAGAGCATCAGTATAATGCTTATCCAATCTATTCAGAAAGCAAACTTCTAGTTATTTGGACAAAGTACAGCAGTTAGGACTGGGGTTCTAAAACATAAGTTATTAGTATGTCTTAATGGGAATCATATAGAACTCTATGGAAAAAATTGAGCTAATTAGAATGTTGAAAAAGAATCCACAATTCAGTTTCCTTCAGAGCTGTAATCAACAATCTCTCCCAAAGTTTTACATGATTTCTTATTTGTTCATAGGCACCTTTGTATCATTTCCCTCTTTAAAATTATCTTCAGGGTGAAATAAAGATTATTTTCTTCTGATTTTCATTTTCTACCTTGAATGCTTCTACAAGAATCAGGGACCTCTTAAACACATTTCAGGAAAATATATCATACCATATGTTTAGAAGTAAATTTCCTGTAATGACTCCGAGTGGGGAAACCAAGAACTGACCATTTTGAGAGGGCAACAATAAGGAATGGTTCTAGGATTTACGAGCCCAAAATCTTGGGAAAGAGAAGGGATTCCTTGGACTATAGATTATAGCCATTATATATTACATTGAAATCTAAAGTCAAACCCTCATGCAATATCATGAAGAAGAGATGACTCTAGATAATTGAAGGCTATCCCCACAAAAAGCAAAGTTTCAGATACTTTTAAATTGGAAGAAGAATGATAGCTTACATTTTTAGTGCTTTGAAGTTTTTGAAGCATTTTCCTTATGTAATAGAGATTTGGTGTTTACTATCACAATTCTCATAAGCATTAAGAGTTTGGATCTCCTAAGAGCCATTCAGCTATTCCTCCTCTCCTCAGAATCCTAGCAGCAACCTTGAGGAATTTGGGATTCTAAGTCTTATGAGTCCCTATCCATTGTGATCCTTAATAAATTTAGACACTTAATATTTTTAATATTAATTAACCTAAACTTGGATAGTTAGGTGGTGCAATGGATAGAGTGCTAAGTCTGGCTCAAATCTGGCTTCAGAGTAGCTGTGTGATCCTGAGCAAGTCACTTAACTAAGCCAGCTTCAATCTCATCATCTGTAAAAATGAACTGGAGAATAAAATGGTAAACCATATAATATCTTTTGGAAGAAAACCCCAAATGTAGTCATGAAGAATTGAACACAATTAAATAACAGGAATCTAAACTACTTTTACAAAAGCATATTTACTGAGAAAGCATATCAAGGACCTTGATTATTCATTTCACTGATTAAATAAAAGAGTCTAAGAATTGTTCACAGTTAATTTGCACCTTTGATTAATTGATTCTGCAACTTATACCACAAGATAACAATATCAGGACACAATACATCTTGTTAGTTATTTTAATTGGAGTGGGAATGATTGATTTATGGAGAAATTTAAGCCTTCTGTATTTGATTATAGTGAAGTGGGACCCCCATCCTTATACTTTGAATAGTTCTATAAGATAACTTCTAAAATAATTATCATTCCCATTGTACAGATGAGGAAACAAGTCCTAAGAAGTTAATTGAACATAAAAATCATTTATTAAAGACACTTTATACAAAGAACTCTGCTAGGCTCTGAAAATATGAAGATAAGATAAAAACAGTGAATAACTTGAATACCTCTTTGCTCCAAGTGTGGCACTCTGTCCACCAGGTCACATTGATCTTACCCAGTTTTAAAAACCTTAAAGTATAGTGTCATCTAAGATTCATTATCAGACAGCTGGTCAGAAAGAACTGAATTTTTTTTCTGGCCTCAATAATATAATTAAATTTTCTCTTAAGAAATGGATGCATTTTTTAGAGGGAGTCTCCATCAGTGTGAAATTATAGATTTTTGAGTTCTTGAAGTGAGTACAGAGAGGGGGAAAAGCTCTGTTCTATGGCATATATCTGTAAGGAGCTGTGGGATTGAGAACAAAGGCATGCTAAACAAACAAAGAGATGGCTTTCTAATAGATATCCCTCCTGCCTCAAGTCTTTAATAGAATCCATTAATATCCATCGAGTGCTCCTGGAAAATGAAAATATAAAGCTATTGTGCATGTACATGTGGCAACTTAATGAGCCGGCTTTTCCCAGGGAAGCAGTAATTCACTAAATGGTCCCTGAGTGTCCTGAGCAAGTTAAAGCAGCTTCCAAAATTGCCCCAACTTACTCCTTGAGAGTCATTTACCCTCTAGAAGTCTGCATCATAAAAGTTCCTATATTCATACAGTGTTGTGCTCACCTCTATACTACTTAAATAGGCAGTATATCTGCCCTCTTGAAGTTTACCTTGTTAGTTATCATTCAGGTGTGTCCAACTCTTTGTGACCCCATTTAGGTTTTTCTTGGCAAAGATACTGGACTAGTTTGCTATTCCCTTCTTTAGTTCATTGCACAGATGAAGAAACTGAGGCAAACAGATTAAAGGATTTCCCCAGGGTCACAGAGCTAGTAAGTGTCTGAGGCCAGGTTTGAATTTAGGATCTATTCTAAGCTCTGTCCAACAAAAAATCAGAGCAACAGGAACCAGATTATATGGAACAGTACTAACTGAAAATCTCAAAACGCTGATTTTCATTTTCTTCTTGGTGATCCAGTTTTAGGAGAAAGAGGCAAATTTAACAAAACCCACTCAATGCATTTTTATTGAGCACTTTCATTTTGCATTATTACTGTTAACTGTTAATCTCTTTCTTCAAACAATTTTATGTTTACTTATTTGAACCCCTCAGGGAAATGAAATTTCCTTGAAGGCTTGGAGCTTCTTTTCATAACTTGGACACAGTAGCCACGTAATGTGTGTTTGTTAAATTTAATTCAGTTGCAAAACTGGAAAAAAACAAAGACTTTCCCATCACTGGGAATGGCAATATGACATGTTGAGTCAAGTTCTTCACATGTTGATGTGAACAAATATGTAAATATATATTAATTTATTTAGATACATGTCCATTCATCATTTTAGAAAGGTACCAGGTAGATTAATTGTCAACTAAATCAAAGAGAAACAGAAATAAGCTCCTATAATTTTGTTCAAGACTGAAGGAGGGAGAGAGATCCAAGCATGAGAAAAAGCCACTGGAAATGTTCAGTTAGGACATGGAGTGTCTTGTCCAAGGAACAGCAAAGAATTAAGTGCTAAATTCATAGAGTATGTGAAGGAGAGTAGGATGTAAAAAGACTGGCAAAGTAGGCACTGGAATAGCAGGAGTTTCCTAGACCAGCAAATTAAAAGATAATTTTCTGATTATATATAATTTCTCCCAAAAGAGTCAGTGCAATTTTAAGTTTTAATCCCCTGGAATTACATAGACTCATGGGACACCTTATATTATAAATCACAGAGTACTTTGATTTCTGAAAAATCAACATTGTACATGATCTAAAGGGCAATGAAGAAATATAGGGTGGATGAATGCAATCCACCCCAGAGACAGAGCTGATGGTATCTGAACACAGACTGAAACACATTTTTTTTCTCTTTCTTTCACTTTGTTTCTCATGAGGTTTTTTTTTTTATTTTTGTGGGGGGAGGGAGGATTATGTTTACTCTTACAGCAAGAATATTTTATGATTTGTAAATAAATAAATTAATTAAAAAAAAAGAAATATCGGGTGGTTAAGCTAGGTCTGCATATATATACCAGTAATGACTAAGATATAAGAAGTATAATTATCATCTCAGAGAACATATATGACTGGAAAAGAATGTGGGCAAATTATAGGGATAGAATAAAGAATTAAATATAACAATTCCATATTTCTTTGGGGGCCACAAAATATGAAAAATTCTGGATGAAATTCTCCTGTGTGTGTGTGTGTGTGTGCAGATTATCTATATGGATACAGATAAGAATTATATGGAATCAGACAATAGGGTAATGTGATTTGTAGTAGTATCTCAGTAGTGGGAGAGCTTCGATCAATGAAATTTTGTAATTATAGAATTATAATTTGACAAGATTACAATGGTAGAATGGTTTATGGGAATCAAACAAGAAAGGGGATATGGAGAGGATCTAGAGATAGGAAGACCAATTAATAGACTGTTATAACAATCAAGTTGTGAAGTGAAAAGAAAAATCAAATCAAAGTCAAAGGAAAATATTTTTATATCAGGGATTTATTTATAATTAGAAAAGCTTATGATTTGGGGAGGTAAGTCTTGGGGTTGGTACACACTCATGACAATCATCTAGACTTCCACATTTCATCCATAGGACTGAATAATGATCATAACAGTATATAACAGTACTACATAATAGTAGCCATGAGGTACAGCAATATCCTGAGAAGTCAAAGAAAGATTGAGTTATGTTTTTGATAGTGTAGTATATTTGCTGAGGCTCAGAAATGAAGTATTTCTCAAAGAACTTCCCTGGGACTTGAGGGGTTGAAATAAGAAGGATTAGAACGATTTCTCCATATATATTAGAAAATTCAATCCACTGTACCAGGTCATTCCATAAGTATGACCCCAGTTAAGGTTTTGCTGTATGAGATTAATGACAGAATTTTCATTTGGAGAATTTAAATTCCCTACTTTAACTCCTAAATTAATCTGCACAAAAGTCTTGCTAAACTCTAGAAATTGCCTCATTTTCCTCATCTGTAAAATGGAAACAATATTACTTTCAATGTCTATCTCACAGAGGTGTTGTGGGAAAAGTATTTTATTGATGTTTAAGTGCTATAGAAATGTGTATTAGTATTATTTTTAACTGGATTTATACAGTATGTGATTAAGCTGATAATGTTTATACTGGTGAAAACATCCCCATGGAGATGTTGGATCATAAAGTCTCAGGGCTTCTTGTTTAGAAATGGTAGAACTAGATGTTTTCTTGGTTTCCTTACAACTCTAAGATTATCACCTATCTATGTGTCTGTCTGTCTGTCTGTCTGTCTAGCTAGCTACCGATAAATGTATATTCATGTGATTTTTTTCCCCTAAAATATGATAGACCAAGCTCTTTATAAAATCAGAGATTACTGAGTTAGTAGTAATTCTTCCATCAATGGATGTGTTTTGTGTCCTTGGGGTTATCCACCCTGAAACTCTTACTAACTTTTGCACTTGAAAGTAACTGCAGTAATACTCTATTGAATTTTGTCCTTGAGGGTACTTCGTAGATTGACTCATTAATAATTAGAGAGCTTTGAAAATGCAAGATGATGTGCTGAATAAATGGCTGTAAAAGGCATTTATAATCTAGTGAGATTTGAGAATGTGCTCATTTTTAAGGATAATTTGATCTAAGGAGGAATATACACAAGAAATGACATAAAAGATATCGCAAGGAGATATGTTATTAAAAAAACTTGTGGGTCACTCATTTAGAAATAATGAAGGATATCAGATAGACAGAACTTGTGTTTTACTGGAACTCACATCATATTAAAAGACTTAGAGGGAAGCATATTAGGTAGATTCCATATGTAACCTACAGATATGGTATGGACCAATATATTAATTTGCTTTTTTTAAGGGAATAGAGTTAATACAATTATAAGCCTCCTCTCCTTTCCCCTTCTCCTACTCCTCTTCCCCCCTCCTCCTCCTCCTCCTATCATTACTACTACTACTACTACTACTACTACTGCTACTACTTCTATTACTACCATTACCAGTAGCAGTACCAGTAGCACTAACACTACTATCATTACTACCACCGCTGCAATTATTCCCTATTACACCACCACCACTACCACACATTTACCTAGCATATTAAAGTTTTTTAAAAGTATTTTACAAATACTATATTATTTAATACTCATAATTCTGGTGTGTAGATACCATTATGATACATTTTACATGAAGAAACTAAAGAAGGCAAAATTAAATGATTTTTCCAGGATCACACAACTAAAAGTTAAGACCAGAATTGAACTTAGTTCTTCCTAGCTTCAGATGCTTTATCTGCTTTTTTCACTACTATCTAAGGAAGAGTGAATTATGTGCTGGCCTTCAGATTGAGGATGAAACAAGAGGATGATTAAGATTTTCCTAGGCTTCAGGGCAGTTAGGTGGTACAGTGGTTAGAACACCCAACCCTTGGAGTCAGGAGGATCTGAGTTCAAATCTGGTCTTAGACACTTAATAATTGTCTAACTGTGTGTGACCTGAGCAAGTCACTTAACCACACTGCCATAAATAAATTTTATTTTTAGGTTTTTGCAAGGCAAATGCAGTTAAGTGGCTTGCCCAAGGCCACACAGCTAGGTAATTATTGTCTGAGACCAGATTTGAACCCAGGTATTCCTGATTCTAAGGCTGGCGCTTTATCCACTACGCTACCTAGCTGCCCCCATAAATAAATTAAAAAAAAGATTTTCCTAGACCTCATTGTTTTAAACATTTTCAGTATTTATAACTATTATACCACATTCACGCCCTGAATGCATTCTTTTCTCTGCATCCTCATGACACTGTTCCCTCTTGAATTTCTTCCCACTTTTAATGACAATTCTTTATCATTGTCTTTTCTGTATCATTTTCCATATCATACCTCCAAATGTGTGATTGCCCACACGTCTTTTTCTTACACTGTCATCTGTTCTCCCTCTGCACCCTTTCACTTGGTAATCTTATCATTGCTTTAAGTTTAATTATCTCTATTATTCTCAGATCTATATATCAAATACATCACCTAGGGCAGCAACATGGTACAGTGGATCGAATGCTGGACTTGGAGTTAGGAAGCACTGAGTTAAAGTCAAACCTCCAATACTTATCTGTGTGACTCTGGGCAAGTCACTTTAACCCTTGTCTCAATTTCTCATTTGTAAAATGAGTTGGGGAATGTATGGCAAATCATTCCAGTATCTTTGCCAAGAAAACCCTAAATCAAGTCGTGAACATTTGGACATGACTGAAACAACTGAATAACAATATGTATCCAATCATATTCACTCTCCTGAGGTCCAATCATTCATCATCAGTTGTCTAGTGATCATTTAGAATGGTATATTCCATGGACATATCAAACTCAACAGGTCCAAAAAAAAAAAAGAATTTATTAGTTTTTTCTCAAAATCTGTCCTTCCTAACTTCTCTCATTCTCTTAAGGGCATTATCAATTTTTTTTGTCATCATCGGCCTCATTGCCACCTTTGTTGCCTCTCTTATCACTCCACATATACAATCATTTGCCAGATACTATCATTATTCACTCAATAGCTCTCACATTTGGGTTTTCTCTCCATTCCCACAACCATCACCTGGATTCATACACTCATTGTTTATTACTTCTAAATTTTTTTTCACAAAATGCCAAATAAGGAATATCATGCAGGTAAGACTAGTTAATCAATCAGGGATAAAAGGGAATGAATTGGCACTATATGTAAGCAATATGATTATAAATAAATGAAGCAGAGAAGCCCACGATATAGGGACTTTCTGTGGAAGAACCAGAATCATTTCTCTGAGTTTAGTTCTCCAGATATCTCTGGAGGATTTGTGTATTTCTATAACATATAAAGGCTGAATTCTGAATTTTTTTTTGCTTAAAGAGTACACCAACATTAAACTTGACTTTTCTTTAGTGTTCTTCTCTGATGCCCCCACCCTACATTTCCCCCTCCCACCTCCTACCCCCTTGCAAATAATTCTTATCTCTCTTCATAAAACCAATTCAATTTAACATTTATTAAAGTAAAATCAGGTAATTAAGCACTATTGTTGGTTTAAGGGATAGAAAAAACAAATGAAGTAGAGATGTGACTTACCTACAGCACCTGGCAGGAAATTCTGGCTCTTCTCTGAGATTTTTCAAAAGAATAGTCTCTGCCATACACCACTCTAATTTTGTGCCACAGCCAAGGAATCCAGTGGTTTCTTCCTTTCCTATGACTCATTAAAAATAAAATAGTTATGAGAATTTGGGGCAATTATCTTCTTTGGACCCTAATTTTCCTACATATATAAACTGAAGATATTGGACTAGATGAAAGACACCAAAGTACAATGGAAAATATACTGGATTTAGAATCAGAGGTCCTGTTACTACCTGTATGACTAAACAAACCACTAGACCTTTCTGGAGATCAGTTTTCTCATCTGTAAGATGAAAAACATTTCTTTAGATAGCCTTTGAAGTCCCCTCCATCTATAAATTTATGAACTTATGATCCTGTAACCTCTAAGGTCCCTACCCAGTCTATGAATTTATTCTGGAAATCTACAAACTTAGAAATATGGGAGTGAGTAGGTAGGAAGAGAAATTGTGTAAATTAAGCAAATGATAAATAAGATACATCCATAAGGTAGTTTAGCCCATTTTTATGGTTGAACTTTACTACTTTACTCAAAGTGACATCCCAACTAACCTTAAAATAACTGTGAGGATGAAGCTGAAACAAAAGTGTTTTCAGTAATGATTAAATCTAAGGTTTATCTTGTGCTGTTTAGAAATAAGGTGGATTAGTTCATTGCTCCCCTGAAAGTCAGGCATCTGATAGCAGTACATCCTTCTGAGTTACAGCATTAAAATCTTGTAAATCTCCTTTCTAACACCGACTGCAAATAATTCATCGATGAAGAACGAGAGGACTTGAATGTAGTAAAGTGTAATAGTAACCATCATCTGAATGACTGTGGGCAGGAAGAAGTAAATCACAGGGAGACAGTCAAGAAAAAATCTGAATGGGGTAAGAGAGGTTAATCAAAGTGTGGTCCCACTCTGGGAGAAAGGGGAGTCATGGAATCACTGTTAGGCTCCAGAGAAATGCAAAAGATTGATTGAAAGAAAAAAAAATAATCCTGAGAAGAGCATATCAGGCAAAAGAAGTCACCACTTTATTGTCTTTCAAAGTATAGAATCACTATAACAACACTGCCCTTCATAATGAGTCCTTTAGTTTCCTCCACATCCTTCCATTGCCTTGTCTTTGATTCAAGTGTTTATATTTTTTTCCTAGACTCCAGTCATATTGGAATAACCTTGACCATAAAGGTTGACTTTGAAACATATCTTCAAAACAGGTTTTCTTACAACACTTAACCCAAGAGTTTACTCCCCCCGCATAGACTGTTTGTTCAATTTATTATTGGAATGTGAAGTATGTATATTTTTTAGATCAAAGGGAGCTTTATATTTGGAATTGGCATTCAGTTGTCAATTGACCTTTAAGAAAATGCAATTTCCCATTTTTCTCTGGGAGTTCAGTTATTTTCAGGTTTTTTTAAATATACCAGTTAGCATGTCTCGCTGTTAATTAAGAAGGCTTCACATGGATCCCATGTAACCCAAAACAGCAGATGCTCATACTGCAAAATAACACATGCATAAATTGCATGGGCATTCAAGCCACAAATGCTTCAAACAGAACCAAGAAAAGCAATTTTGATCAAAATTTGGAATAATTTTAGATGCTTTTAGCAATTGAATTGGTAGCAACAAATATTATATCAGCATATGATAACTTAAAGGGATTATATTATATCATTCATTTCTGTTTGATGGCTCTAGCAGTGCTCATCTAAACTTAGAGATATACTTTCAAACACCATGCTATGAAATAGGATATAAATGGCAAAATCAACTCTTATTCAAGTTCTGTAATTTTGAAGAACCATACCTAATTAGTGCTGGAGAAAGGAAGCAGCCAAAGAAAATCACTCTAAGTAATGTATGTGCAATTCACTACTCTTCAGTCTGAATGAGATGATGACTGAAGATAGACCCAATATCCCAATTAATGGCATCATCTGTGTATCAGTCGATGAAACAACTATTCAGTAATAAAAAAAATTCAATGATATGAAAAGGGGGAGGGTCCCAGAGAGAAGCTACTCAACAGAATAACAAAATTTGATAAAATAAAGAAACCAGGTTTCCAAGTGAAAAGTTGATCTGTCAACTTTCCCTATATTCAAATTATGCTATATATTTTTCAATTATTGTTCTAATTATGTAATCTGAAATAGAAACTTCTTTTTTTCTAGGTGACAGCTAATGTGATATAGGAGATAGAAGACTTCCCTTGAAGCTAGGGAGACCTGAGTCTCACACATGTGGGCCATATAGTTATGGACAAGTAAAATGAACCTCTCAGCATCCTCATGCAACTTCTTAAGACTAGAAATTAAATTTCATTTGCTATCAGTGAAAACAGTTTCCACACTGCGAATTTATTACAATGATGAAATCAGAGGTCCATAGAATATATATATATATATATATATATATATATATATATACATATATATATATATATATATATATATATATATGTATATATATTCACATAGAGGGCAAATTTAGATTTGATGCCCGAAGGAGAAAATAACAATTTCTTGTAGGGTTGTCTTCATTTTCTCTGTGCGTATTTATATATGTATACATATACACATGTATATATAAATACATAAATGTATTAATATATCACTATAGGTGAGTGAACTTATGGATAAAGATACTTCCTCTAGCCCTGCAGATCAGCACCTTCCTTGTAAACTTAGAGAATATCTAGAGCACTGAGAGTTTATGTGCATGCTACAATCACCCAATTAATATGTCAGATTCAGGACTTGAACCCAGGCAAATGTGCATATATATGCATATATGTGTATCATTTGAGAGTTTGAGAAAAGAATTGCATCTTGAGGTTTTAAGTCATTGAGCTTTCGTGTCTTTGTATTGAGGTCAATTTTAATCTGAAAAATTCCTTGCCATTCATTTTTGAGGGAATGTTTGGGTCCTGTCTCTTCTTAAAGAGAAGAGAGAGCCCAGACTCAGCAAATCATTAGAGTCGACAAAAATAAATGGAAAGCATGCCAATACCTAGCATGCTGGACTCAAGAATTAAAGTTGCTCCAGCTGCAGATCCTAAATCTTAGCAGAATCTACCAATATATCCTAGACAGAAATATGATGCCATAAAAGTACAGGAATATGACTGCTAAAACCCTATTCTTCCTCAGTCAATGCTGGCTTTTTTTTTTTTAACAGTGGTTTTCTCTTCAGTATTCATGGAACAGAAAGTGATTAAAACTTCCTGCAACAGTCAGGGCACAGACTCAGTAATGATCTTTATTTCTCTTTCTTTCCCAAGCCCATGGTAATTTTTCTATTCTTGAAATACATGACACCACCAGGTACATCCTTCAGCAGAAAGATAAGAGAAGTTGTTTCATAGGGAGACCTAACTTCCTCCTTAGAAAGATGTCCTGATGTCATATTGGATTCGGTAGGCATGTAATAATGCAAATACACCATTGTAACTACAGACTTGCTATCACTGTTTCTTCAAAAATATAATATTTAATGAAATGTCATTATTTCATCACATATGTTATAACTGGACAATCATCTAGATGTAATTTCCCAGCCCTTGTGTGTTTGGATATGAGGTATTGATGAGTTGATTTTAGTCATTTTATGTTGGCTAAACCTGAAGAAATTAGCATGGCATAGTGGATATAGCATGAAACTTTAAGGTGAAGAAATAAGATCTTGAATTTCAAACTAGCCTTACTAGCTGTATAAACACAGACAAGTCACTTAACCCATCAAAGTTTCAGTTGCTTCATCTATAAAGTGGGTACAATAATTACTGAGAGTACAGAATGAAAATTTTGGCTTGAGTTAATCTTCCCTTTGAATGATTTTATTTAATTCCACTTTAGTTCATGTACTGGTTACATTTAGGTGAAATTGTTCATTTTATTTCTTGGGTAAATGTCTCCTATTTAGATCCCATTTAATCCTTAGCATTTTTGAATCAGCAATAATACACATACACATACCCATACACACACATAACCTACTACATTTCAGATATCAGAAATGTGATAGCATATGGAGAGAGAGAGAGAAATTTGTAGATAGAAGGAGGAAGGCATCGATTCATATCCCATTTCTATAACTTAAAAACTACATAACTATAAGCAAATCACTTAATCTTTCTGACTCTAGTTCCCGAAGTATAAAAAGGGAAAATCTTATGTATGCTACATATCATAAGAGGCTATTTGTTTTGTAACACTTTCAATAACAAAATAAATTTTATTTTTTTTATTTGACTAACAGGAAAGCCCATTCACAGTAATGACTTTGCTACAGCATGCCAAGGTTTGCAAAACACTTCATACTATAGAGGAAAGAGTTAACCAGAAGCCTCAGAAGAGCTCTGTCCAACTCAAATTTTCATTCTGCAATCTCAGCTGTTTTGTGTGAAAAAGAAACTTAATTATGACATTTCAATATTGAAAATAAAATTAGTTTGAATTTTATTCCTCACTCTTGAAAGGAAATTATGTTCCATTTTTAACTAAGCAAGACAACTGTCGATTCATCTGTAGAGTGATAGCTAGTGTTATTTTTATGAACATCTAAGTATGGAGAAGGCCTCTTCAGGGCCTTCTGTTCTTGGGGGGGAAGTGCAACTTGGCATTCAAATCCCATGTTTGCTCAAGCTTATGTGGACACCTGACTGTGCCACAGTTCGAACTGTGCCAACCACCACCCATGTGCCCAGACTTTTAAATGACAATAAATATAGTAAATTATAGCAGCACACCCTAACATTTTTAGTCACATTCACATATTTGTGCCTACAACTTGTGGATGGACTAAAAAAATGTTTATAGAATTTTCCTTGCCAGTTGAGCCAAAATATTTAGTGTTCTAAATATATTTAAGCCACATTCATTACATTTCCTGAAACATATATATATATATATATACATATATATGCATTACATATTAATTTACTCTCAAATGTATTATTAGTACAGCATAAAAATCACATAATGAATTAAAATTTAAAGACTATATAACCAGCATAGTTTCACTGCTCTTTAAATGCCTCTGGCAAGGACTTAATTTAGATTTAATAAAAGAGTTATTATATTATTTATTTGATTATAAATATGCTAATGTAAATGCTATGCTATAAATACTTCTACTAATTAAATACTAACTGACTTATCATGGGTTTATCTAGGTGCAACTAGTATTTTATTAAGATCCATGAATTGAAATTCAACAAATATGTTCTTACTAATCTACCTATAGGTAATAACCACATTATAGTTGTTATATTGAATTGCATTTTTATTGAACATTAGTTAAAAACTATTCTTGGCAGCTTATTTATGGAACCCTGAGTGTTTAAGATATATTTATCTTAATAAAAATGGTTGTTATGCCCCAATAGATATTCATAACAATCCATTGGTATTTAATTAACATATAATAACTTTCTCATTAAATCTAAATTAAACCCTTACTGAAAACACTCAATTTAAATAGTGCAACTGAAAAAAATGATTACTTAAAAAATCATATTGACTTTATTGGCAAGGCTGGTGGTCTGCAATGACTTGTCTTATGGGAACTTAAAGGTCTTCAGAGTAATCTTTGACATACATATATTGAAACAATAAAACACCAATTTTTAAAAAGTAATCAGAATGATATTTTTAGTTCAAAATTTTAATGCACGTTATTTAACAATTATGAATATCTGGGAAACATGGGCACAATGAGACAATCCACTCTAAAAGAAAACATGGCTGATTCAAAGGGAATGAATATTGGTTCAAAGTATTGGAAAAGATACTTCTTTTTTACTGCTATTAGTTTTCCCACTCTAATCCTGCCCTACTTTACACAGAAGGCTAAGCATCACCATCAGAATGAAATAACAATGCAATCATTTTTCTTTGCTTGAACTTCTTGGTGGTTCCTTATCTTCTTGGCTCTATTCTCTGACTGAACTTCTACCAGTATGCATTTCATCATCCATTTCTCTGCTACTCTTCTTGTCCTTTGATTATCTCAGGCAAGAAGTCAGTTGATAAAAAAATAGAACATTTTTGAATGTTAGTTTGTAGATTGGGAATGACCTGTGGGTCACAAAATGAAAAAATTTAATCACTATTTTCAGCATTCTTTGTGTATGAAAAACACAAATTATGGAGATGGAGGGAACAGAGCCAAAGACTAGATAGTGTGCTAAAAATATATATTGCAATTCTCTTCCTTTATTTGGAACCTTTTAGTCAATGATTTTGAAGCACTTTACAAACATTAAATGATTAGACTTCTTAATAGCCCTGTGACACAGAGGAGTTAAAAGGAAACACTTCACTGCTAAAATGCAGACCTGTATTTATTTACTAGATTTTTAAAATTCACTTAGGAAGACTGCAGGCATTAAAAATCAATTTGAAATACAATTAAACTATTAGAGTATCCAAAAGAGATGAACAGCAACATTAAGCTGTGTCTATACATAGGCAAATGAACAAGGGAGTTCAGGCAATCATCCAGACACTTAGGACAAAATACCCTAAACTTTCATATGAGAAAACAGACGATTCAGGCTTGAATTGTTCACATTGCTAGTTTCCATGCAATATCACTGACTAAATAGCTTAACTACCTTCTAGTGCATACATGGGAGTGAAAACCCTTTCTACAAATCTGTAGTTTTCAATTTTGGGAGAGATGCTTGAGATATTGAGAGGTTGTAACTGGCTCATGGTTACACCTAGATATTCTTGACTGTCTTAACTTCTTGCCACAATAGCATCATGCCTTTCTGATCCATACATAATTTCAAAACAAGAACAATATCCCATTAGGCAAGGAATCAAGAGGACAAGAATTCAGATTTTGTCGAATCCTGTGACATTATTTACATACTCTATGAACTGGGACAAGTCACATAATTTCATTGAGCTACAGTTTCTTCATCTATTAAATGAAGTTTAACTAACATTATGACTCAGCAGTCCTAAGTTACCTTCCATTTCTAATTCTATGAGCCTATGAACTTATAACATTAATGTCAATGTGTTCTGGTTTCTTAATTTAAAAAAAAATTAAACTATATGAAATCTAAATGATCAGAATTATATTGGTCTAAGTTATTTGCAAAGATTTGTCCTCATTGGAGAGAAAGGTGGCAAAACTTGAACTTCACTCTTGGGTATAGAAATCTATCTTACACAACAGGCAGTAGGAAATTAAAGGAGTAAGAGAAGAGAAGGGAATGATAAAAGGAAGGGCAGATTAAGGGAGGAAGTGGTCAGAAGCAAAAAAAAGGCTTTTAAGAAGGGACAGAATAAAAAGAGAGAGAAGAATTCATAGAAGAAAATGGAACAGAGAGAAGCACACACTTAGAAATGATAACTGTGACTGTGAATAAAAATAGCTCACACATAAAATGAAAGTAGATATAAGAATAAATCAGAAACCAGAAATAAACAATATGTTTGTGAGAAACACACTTTAAACAGACAGATGCAAAATTAAAATAAGGGACTGAAGCAGAATCTATTATGCTTCAAGTGAGGTAAAAAAGACATGGTTACGCAGCAAAAAGTGTTTTAATTGAAAGTTATAGTCAGTGAAAATATATTTTGCTAAAAATATAAAAAATGAAACAATATTAAAAATTCAGGAAGTAGCAGAATGCTTTTTTCCCCATAAGGTTATTATCTCCCAATTATAGTGGTGACAAAGTTGAATTTAAAATAATAAGACCATTCTCCACTTGATAAATGGTCAAGAACTATAAATAGGCAGTTTTTCTAAGAAGTCAAAGCAATCTATGGTTATATAAAAAAAATGGTCTAAATCGTTGTTTAGCAAATGCTGGAAGGGATGATTAAAAATAAATAAAACTAATGAACTGTTGGTAGGGTTATGATCCAACTATTCTGGAGAACTATTTGGAACTATGCCCAAAAGGCTATAAAATGGTACATACCCTTTTACTCAGGAATACCACTACTAGGTCTGTATACCAAATAGACCAAAGGAAAAAAAAAAGACACAATTGGGTGTGTGTGTGTGTGTGTGTGTGTGTGTGTGTGTGTGTGTGTGTGTGAGCAAAGACTTAAACATTGAGTGGATAGTCAGTAATTGGGCAATGACTGAAGAAGTGGTATAAGATTGTGATGGAGTACTATTATGCTATAATAAATGATAAGGATGATGGTTTTAGAAAAAACATGGGAAGACTTCTTTGAACTGAGGCAGAACTAAATCACTGTACCTAGCAGCAATATTATAATAATAATCAACTATGCAAGATTTAGCTGCTCTATTCACTACAATCATTCAAGACAGTTCCAAAGAACTCATGATTAAAAAAAAATTATACACCTCTTAAGAGAGAAATGATGAACTCTAAATGAAAACTGAAGTATAATTTTTCACTGAACATTTATTTTTTTGTGAAATGGTTAAAAGGGAAATGTTTTGCATGATTTCACAACTATAATTTATATCATATTGCTTGCCTTCTCAGTTCACAAGATAGAGGTGTAAACAAGGGAGAGAATTTGGAACTCAAAATTTTAAAAAGTTAAATATGGAATAAATTTATTTTCTAAAAAAGATTTTTCCTCAATGCTAACATTCAGATTTTATAAATTTAAGTATAGTAGAAATATATTCTTCAATGCTAGTTATTAGAAAATTCATCATCTAGGGATTTATCTCCTTAGAGCAACACTTGCATAGTTCTAGGCCTCTAAGAACTCAGTGATGTAAGGAACGGACCTAGAAAAAGTGAGGAGAAATTGTGAGCAAAAGATTGTCAGATATTCTAATCGGGGATCTCTGTGTGTTGGCTGATTGTGTCTGGTGATTGCTTAAGGAGCAGACCAAAAATATGCTAATTTCTATTTGCTCACATCTGAGCAGATTAATGGATTTTTAGTTTTTGGTACAGAACATAAAAGGGAGTTTAATAGACCACCTTAACAGAAGCCTTTCTAAGAGTCTCTAAGGCACTCCAGACAGGGCCTAACAATATGACGGGCTGGTCTGACATGCAAGCAATTTTCAAAGTCAGGTATTTTACAAGGGCAACCTCAAATAACAGGATTAGTAGACTGATAAAAGATTCTGCATAGTAGACTAACATTAAACTTCTGAATATTAAATTCAGACTTCAATAAGAAAGTTGACAAAGTCTCTTATGAGCAGTGTAGAAAAAAATATGAGTACTATAGGCTAGATCACAATATGAATTTGGAATGAGTTGAATAACCAGAATCAAAAAAGCAATGATTAATGGTTCAATTTTAAGCTGGAAGAAAGTCTCCAGAGTAATTCCTCAGTGGTTTGTCATTGGATTTGTGTAATTCAACATTTTTATCAATGATTTAGATAAAAAGCAAAGCTAATACACTTAATAGATTTCAGATTATAAAGGACTGAGAGCAATAGCTAAAAGATTGACTAAAAGTAAGAATTCCAAAAGATCTTGGCAGGTTAAATTAATGAACTGAATCTAATAATAAGATGAATTTTTATAGGAACTAATGTATACTCTTTCACTTGGGTCTGAGAAGTCTACATCAAAAGTATAGGTTTGAAGAAGTCTGACAGGGAGACACATGAAAAAAAGATCTAGGTATTTAATAGGTTGAAAGCTCAATATGAGGATACATTGTGACAGGGAGCCAATTAAGGGACAGAAATTTTAAGCAACATTATTCAGACATTCAAATAAATGACTCCATGGTCTTTTCATTTCAGATGTTCCTTCCAACAATGGAATACCTTGTAAATTTTAATATATTTAAGTAGTTTGTAAATTGATTCCTCAATACCCTTGTAATTTTGCCTCCATCATAGATATGTTCCCTACAAATTTGGTTTGATCTAACTGATTTTCATGCCTTCTCTTTAGTGTCATATCCTTTTCATATCTGAATATGTTATACTGGAGTCCAGGGTGGAAATCCTATCTTTGATGCTGAAAATGACAACATTAAAAAATTCTTTGCAGATCTTTTCCATTCTTCTTCCCTTTGGTTGTTCTCCTTTAATTTTCATCTTAAAAAGCCTTTAGGGTAGCTTTAATTAGTTAGGATTACTTGTAAAGTTTTCTTTCAATAGACCTTACCTTTTGCTGCTTCTTTGTTTTATCATGTCATATTAAAAAATAATATCTCATTTTTCTTCTCTATAAGACTTTTAAAATGCATTTAGTCTTTTTTCAACCCATATTGCCTTTAGCTAATAGCCTTGTAAGTAAATCAACAGGCTGCTTACTAAAGCAGATTTTAGACTCTTTTAATCTCCTTGTATGAAAATTGATTTACATAAGTTATACTTCTTTATGAAATTGCCTAGTCTACATCTAGGATCTTTATTCTGTTCATTATCCATTTTTATTACAAATATTATTCTGAAATGCAATTGAATTATTTCAGTTCCATGGCATATCTCTTAAAATATTATTTTTTTCTCTAGCTTTCTATCAGTTTTGATCTTTGCTCTAATAAGTTGGTGGTTTGAAGGCACACAGATAGCTAATTCAGGACTGACAAGCAAAACATCAGGAACAAGTAATTTCAGGTCCATTAAAATTTAATCAATTTCATTTTTGTGATGTTATTCATTGCTTTCAGTGTTCAGCGTCTGCCAATTCATTTTTCAAAGAAAGCATTCTTGATATATAGGTAGGAGATATCTGTGAAGTGTACCACTCTTTGACCTCTCTCATTCCTTATTACTAATCCATGTTGTCCAATATATTTCGTGCAATCCTTGCCTATTCCCACCTTTTAATTGAAGTCACTGAGTATCAAAGTAAATGTTGATTTAATTTAGGGGATCATAGAGAGTTCTTTGCAGAATTGCTCTACCTATTTATCCTCTCCAACAGATGGTAGTGAATAAGCTGCAATTATATTCACAGTGGTCTTTTTTTTTTACAAATACTGATTGTTAGTACTGTAATATAATATGATCCAATATCCTATGAAATGAAATTTCTTATTGCTTTATGCATAGGATAAACCAACTTCTCTAATTCCTTTGTTTTCAAGGAACACTCATGAGCTATCCTTCCATTACACTGAATTTCTTACTTCTGGTTTTGTTTATAATAGGAATATCAACAATTATATGGTTTAAGTTCTTCTAATTATGAATCCCTTTTTTGAATAAGGAATATGTGTTTATAGTACCAATAGCTAAGCTAAAGTTTACATATAGTCTAAAAATAGATGGTTTTTAGAACTTAAAACTTAACTTTGTTAAACCCTCCTAGATTTCCCCTCAGAAATTACATGAATCAAACCTCTTAATAGAGTTTAGAGGGACAGAACTCATAAAAGAACAGAGTGGTACATCTTCTAGCAAGGTCTGCCTTGGGGGAATTTGAGGAGTGTACCTAGGGAAGAGAACAGAAACTCAGTACACGGGCAGGAGGACAAGCCAGGGACTAACCTGAGATCCTTGACTTTGGGGGCAATCTCCAACAAGGCTTTTGCAGTTCAGAATTGGGTTGACTGCTATGGCAGTCAGGCTGAGAGAGCTCCACTGTGAGTGCCCAGGACCACCATTCAGATGCTGGGGTTTGTCTGTACAGCCCTATCTGAACAGTGATCCCTGACATTCCTAGCTGGGAGGGTCTGGTATTTCACCACAGACAGCCCAGAGGAAAGCCCTAGGTGTTCCTACCCTTTCCAATGACCCAGGGACTGGGAAGCTGATAACCTCCTCACTGACTGGCATTCCCAGGCCTGAAGGATTAGTCCAGCTGGACTGTGGGCAGACAACACAGAGATAGCCCCAGGCATTCCTACAATTCCCAACAACCCAGGGAGTGATAGACATCCCCAATACTGATGGTCCAGAGAGAGAGCCTCTAGAGTACCTTATATCTTGATCAACTCATTCCCTTGGAATTCCTAAAATCAATGCCCCAGGTCATTAAGTAAGCCTCTAAGCTTGTCAGCACCAAAAGTCTAGCAGCAAATCCCTCCTCCACCAATTGGAATTAATGCCTAGTAACAAACTCCAAAATGAATAAGAAAGGGCAGAGAAAAACAGAGTCTATGAAAATTACCTTGGAGATAAGAATGGGTAAAACTCTAACTCAGAAAGGGAGAGCAGAAAAGGTACTATTTGTGAAGCTTTGGAGGTGAATGTGAATTGGTCTCCAGCCCAGAAAGACTTCTTGGAAGAGTTCAGTAAGAATTTCAAAAATCAAATGGAAAAATTGGGGGGGGAAAATGACAAAAGAAAATTACCATCATGAAAAAAAAAAGTGACCACAGAAAACAAATCCTTTAAAAATATAATTGGGCAAATGCAAAAAGAAAATAATTCCAACTTCTGGATCAGAACCAAGATGGTAGTGTGAGGCTAACATGCTCCCAGAACTTTTCCCTACCAAAGATAAATGAAGTCTCTGCATTGACATTAAATCTACAGATCCCACCAAGAAAAAGAGAAGATCCAAGGTAGTTTTCAACAGTAGATATCGTGGAGGTCTTCAGTGAAGCTCTGTCTCTTTGTGGGGAAAAACGGAAGTAAAGTGAAGCAAGGCAGGAGAAGGGGAAAGCCAGCAGGAGGTTTATGCCACAGTGCAGTCCAGGTCCCAATAGCCTGACAACAGCATAGGTCCTGCAGCCAGATAGCAAGACAGCAGGGAGGGTCCCAAACCCAAACAAAGTATGAACATTGGGAATAGCTGGGCAAAAGACAGGACTGGGCTGGGAACCACTGAATAGGTAGAACTGGGACAGAAAGGAAGAAATAATTCTCTACAAAGGCAAAATCTAAAATGAATAGGCAATATTTTGGCCAATGACAAGCCAGGGATCAGACTCCAGCCCCAGCAAAAAAAAGGCTTGGACCTATACTCCCCATACCCCAGGAGCAGAACTAAAACTATAAAGATAAGCAAAAAAATTAAAGGAGTGCTCACTATAGAAAACTATTTTGCAGATAAGGGTGATAACATTGCCATGTTGAAAGAAGTCAGTGAAAAAATAATCACAGGGGAAGTGTCAAAAGAGTCTATGGATTAGACTCAGACACAAAAGTTCATAGAGGAGCTTGAAAAAGAATTTAAAAACCAAAGAAGGGAAGAAAAAGAAAAATGAAAAGAAATGAGATTCATTAAAGAAAATTATGAAAAATTGACCAAAGAAAATAACTCCATTAAAAGTAAAAATAACCAACTGGAAAAGGAAACTCAAAAGCTAATTGAAGACAATAAAACCCTAAAAGTTAGAATTGAATAAAAAGAAACCAATGAATCTATGACAGTACAACATTCCATAAAACAAAATATAAAGGCTGAAAAAATAGAGGAAAATATAAAGTACCTTTTAGGAAAAACAAGCGACCTGGAAAATAGATATAGGAGAGATAATTTACAATTCATCAGACTATTAGAAAGTGTAAATAAAAAAAATCTTGTAAAACATCCTGTAGGAAATCATTAGAAAAAACTGTCAAAATCTGCTAGAACAAAAAGACAATATAGCCACTGAAAGAATATACAGAACCCCCCCAGAAAGAGACCTCAGGATCAAAACTCCAAGGGCTGTTATAGTCAAATTCCAGAACTCTCAAATAAAAGACAAAACTCTGCAAGCAGCAAAAAGGAAACAATTTAAATACAAATGAAACAGAATCAGACTCATACAGGACCTATCAGCCTCAACGCTGAAGGATTGGAAGAACTGGAATAGCATATTTCAGAGAGCAAAGGACCTGGAATTATAACTCAAAATGTACTACCCTGCAAAATTCAGCATGTACTGTCAGGGAACAAGATGGATGTTCAATGAAATAAAGAACTTCCAAAATTTCCTGACTAAAAGACTAGAACTCAACAGAGAATTCAATTGCCAAATGTGTAACTCAAGAGATACATAAAAAGGGAAAGGAAAAGGGAAAGGAAAAAAACAAAACAAAACAAAACAAATGTTAGTCAAGACAATCAAATTGTATTGAATCCTAAAAGGGAAGAAATAACTCATAACTCTTGAGAACTGTACTTCTCTTAGTTATCCTGTATAAAAATATAATAGAAGAGATTCATTTTAGGAGAGGTCCAAGATGACATCACTATTTGAGACAGAATGCCCTGATGAAAAATAGAAGTGTTTACTCTAAACTTAAATGTCTCAGTTTCCTTTGTTCTTCTCTAATTCTGCTGTGCTCACAAAACTTAGCTCTTTCTCTAGGGGACACCTTAAATTGGGCTTCTTGAATCTATGTTTCCCATAATTTACAATCAATTGTAAAGTTCTTAAGTGAAACATTCAAAGCTTCACAGTACTTAGAGTCCTTTGAGATTCTTGTAGCTAATTATTTTCTTAATTAATTAATTTATTTTCATCCATTTGTACATACATATTCCAAGGTTCAAAATTTCCCTCCATCCTCCCTCTTCCCACCCCCCTCCCCTCAGCAGGGAATAGTCAGGTTAGCATTTTACATGCATATTTTGTTCAACAGATTTGCAAATTAGTAATTTTTGGCATGAGGAATTAGGATTAAGGGAAAGTGATATATGAAATAATTTTTATAAAGTACTCCTCAGATTGGAAAGGGTTTTTGGTTTTTTTCCTATTTTTGGGTTTTTTTTTTGTTTGTTTGTTTTGTTTTGTCTTCCTTCCTCTGGTTGGGGATAATATAGTGCCAAACCAGTCAGATACAGTTTTCCTAGCTCTCTGGTCTGTCAAGATGAGTTGCTTCCATCAAGGTTGTTTATCTCATAATGTTGTTGATCTGTACTGTGTTCTCTTGGTTTTCCCTTTGGCTCAGCATAAGATCCCATAAGTCATTCCATGCTTCTCTAGAGTCCATTCATTTATGGTTTCTTATAGAACAATAATATTCCGTAGTATTCATGTACCATAACTTCTTTAGCCATTCCCCAATTGATGGGCATCCCCTCAATTTTCAATTCTTTGCCACTACAAAAAGAGCTGCTATGAATATTTTAGAACATGGAGGACTTTTCCCATTTTTTACAAATTCTTCTGGATATAGTCCTAGAATGGGCATTTCGGAGTCAAAGGGTATGAACAAGTTTTATTGTTTTTTGCGAATAGTTTCATATTATTCTCCAGAAAGATTGGATCCATTCACAATTCCAGCAGCAATGCATCAATGTCCCAATCCTTCCACAACCTCTCCAACATCAATCATCTTCCTGTTTTCTCATCTGGGCTAATATAATAGGTGTGACATGATACCTCAATGTTGTTTTTAATTTGCATTTCTCTAACCAGTAGTGATTTGGAGCATTCTTTTATATGATTATACATAGCTTTAATTTTCTTCATTGAAAACTATCTGTTCATATCCTTTGGCCATTTATCAACTGGGGAATGACTTGTGATCTTATAAATTTGATGCAATTCTCTATATATTTTAGAAATGAGACCTTTAGGGGGTAGAACCAAGATGATGTCATGAAGGCAGCATTTCCCAGAAACTCCTTCCCCCCAAAACTCCAAAAGCCATTAAATTATGACTCTGACCAAAATTTAGAGGGGCAGAACTCACAGAAAGATTGTGATACATTTTTCCAGTCCAAGATAACTTAGAAGTTCCATGGGAAAGGTGTGTCTCACCAGGACCGGGAATTAGAAAAACCCTCAGTCACTGCACAGCCCGAGAACAGCTTGAAGGGGCTGGGAGAGAGTTCAGCTGCACCAGAATAAGTGTGGAGTGAGGGAGCACTGGCTGCAGAACCTGCAGCAAGAATCAGAGGAAACTGCACCTCCAGAACATAGTCCACAGATGGTAATGGGGTCAGGGGAAACTGCAAAAATTTCTCTGCTCTCCCTGGGGTAGGACTCTGCTGTTTGCCCACACTCAGATCCAGATTGTAGTTTGGGTTTCCTTACTAAGATAGCCTAGCAGGGCTCCTTCTTACAACTCCAGGGCAAAGGGGAGTGCTGTGGTCATCTCCATATCAAAGTACGGGCAAGAGAGCTTTGGAGGAATAAAGGTCCCAGTGGGGTGTCCCCCCCAAAAAACCCCAAAGCCTTGGAAGCTCTGTAAATTAGTCTTGGGCTGAAGAATTGAGTAAATAACAGAAAAAGAAGAATCTGAACATAGAGAATTACTTTAGTTCCATGGAAGATCAAAACACATACTCAGATGATGACAAAATTGAAGCTTCCATATCCAAACCATCCAAGAGAAATAGAAAATGGGCTCAGACTATGGATAGCTCAAAAAAGACTTTGAAAAGAAATTAAGGGAGATGGAGGAAAAATTGGGAAATGAAAGTGATGCAGAAAAATCATGAAAACAAATCAAGAGCTTGGTGAAAGAAATACAAAAAAAAATACCGAGGAAAACAATATGTCAAAAATAAATTTAGGGCTAACAGAAAAAGCAAAACAAAAGGCAAATGAGGAGAAGAATGCCTTAAAAAGAAGAACTGTACAGCTGGAAAAGGAGATAAAAAAGCTCTCTGAAGAAAATAACTCCTTCAAATGCAGAATGGAACTAAAGGAAGCTGATGACTTTGTAAGAAATCAGAAAGAAATAAAACTCTTTCAAAAAAGCCAAAAATTAGAAGAAAATGTGAAATATCTCATTGGATAAACAAATGAAAATAGATACAGAAGAAATAATTTAAAATTATTGGGCTATCTGAAAGCCACAATCAGGGAAAGAGCCTAGACTTTTTTCTTTTTTTTTTGTTTTCTTATCTTTTTTTTAAATTTATTTTTTATTCTCATTTTGTACAAATGTTTTTCTTTATATTAATAAAATATACTTGTTTACAAGTAAACAAAATACCCCTCCCCCCCATGAATATAGATAGACTTGCTTGGGCAAAAAAAGTAAACGGGGGAGAAAAAAATTAAAATTAAAAAAAATAATAGTAATAATTGTAGGTGTGGCCAGGTGGTGCAATGGACGAAGCACCAGCCCTGGAGCCACGAGCACCCGAGTCCATATTCAGCCTTGAAAACCCAATAATCACCCAGCCATGTGACATGCAAGCCACCCGATCCCCACTGCCCTGCGAAAACCAAAAAGAAGAAAAGAAAAGACCCAAAATAAAATAAAATAGTAATAATAGTAGGGGTGGCAGGGTGGCAGACAGAGCATTGGTCCTTGATCCAGGAGTACCTGGGTCCAAATCCGTCCCCAGACACCCAATGATCACCCTGCTATGTGGCCCCAGGCAGGCCACCCAGCCCTACTTGCCCTGCACCCTCCCCCAAATAATAATAACAAAAAATGTGTTTCAGTCTTTGTTCCAACACCATCAACTCTGTGGTGAGTGGATCGCATTCTTTATGATAAGTCCATCACAAAAGTTACTTCCATATTTTTCCAACATTGCCATTGCTGATCTCAACTCCCTCCTTTCTTATTTCTCCACTACCATGTACTATATTTTCTCTCTCCTTTCACTCTGACTCTGCTGTAGGGTTGCTGAGTGGTGCAGCAGACAGATCCCTGGTCCTGGGGCCAAGAAGCCCTGAGCCCCCATATCACCCCTTAGGCCCAGAATCCACCTGGCCCTATGGTCCTGGGCAGGTCTTCCAATCCCAGCCTCTTGCAAGAAGTAAAAAAAGAAAATGTGTTATATCTGACCCCTGTACCCCCATGGTCCATCCTCTCCTCCTTTATTCACATCCCCACCCCTTCCCCCTGCTCCCCCCTCCTTCTTACTCCAGTTGTCTATACCCCATTGAGTATATTTGCTGTTTCCTCTCCTAGCCATCTCTGATGAGAGCAAAGGTTCCCTCATTCCCCCTTGCCTCCCCCCTTCCATATCATTGCAATAGCTCATTGTAATAAAAAAAAATCTTATTATGTGAAATAGCTTGGACTATTCCCCTGCTCCTTTTTCTTTCTCCTATTCCATTTCCCCTTTTTTCTTATTGACTCCATCTTTACATCATATTTTATCTTCAAATTCAGCTTTCTCCTGTGCTTCAACTATAAAAGCTCCCTCTACCTGCTCTATTAACTGAGATGGTTCACATGAATATTATCAGTATCATTTTTCTATACATGCAGTTCATCCTCATTAAGTCCCTCATATTTCCCCGCTCTCCTCCAATCTCCATGCTTCACCTGAGTCCTGTATCTGAAGATCAAACCTTCTGTTCAGCTCTGGCCATTCCAAAAGGAACCTTTGAAATTCCCCTGGTTCATTGAAAGTCCATCTTTTTCCCTGGAAGAGGACATTCAGCCTTGCTGGGTAGTTCATTCTTGGCTGCATTCTAAGCTCTTTTGCCTTCTGGGTATATTGTATTCCAGGCCCTACGAGCTTCCAATGTAGCTGCTGCTAAGTGCTGTGTGATCCTGACTGCAGCTCCATGATATTTGAACTGTGTCCTTCTGGCTGCTTGTAATATTTTCTCTTTGACTTGGGAGTTCTGGAACTTGGCTATAATATTCCTGGTGGTTGGTTTTTTGGGATCTCTTTCTCAGGGGAATCGGTGGATTCTCTCCATTTCTATTTTGCCCTCTGCTTCTAGAATATCAGGGCAATTTTCCTGTAGTAATTCTTTGAAAATGATGTCAAGGCTCTTTTCCTGATCATGACTTTCAGGTATTCCAATAATTTTCAAATTATCTTTCCTAAGTCTGTTTTCCATATCAGTTGTTTTTTCAATGAAATATTTCACATTTTCTTCTAATTTTTCATATTTTTGGTTTTGAAGTATTGATTCCTGATTTCTGGTAAATTCATCAATCTCCCTGAATTCTATTCTTTGTCTGAAGGATTTGTTCTCCTCAGAGTTTTCTTATCTCTTTTTCCATCTGGCCAATTTTGCTTTTTAAAGCATTCTTCTCCTCAATAACTTTTTGAACTGTTTTATCCATTTGACCTAAGCTGTTTTTTAGCATGCTATTTTCTTCAGCATTTTTTTGGATTTCCTTGACTAAGCTGCTGACTTCATTTTCATGTTTTTCCTGCATCTCTCTCCTTTCTTTTCCCAGTTTTTCTTCTAACTCCCTCATTTGATTTTCAGTCTTTTTTGAACTCTATCATAGCCTGAGCCCAATTTCTGTTTTTCTTGGAGTCTTTAGATGCAGGAGCTTGTGCTTCCTCATCTTCAGCCTGAGTATTTTGATCCTTCTTGGGCTCATTTGCAAAATATTTCTCAATGGTCTTCCTCTTGTTTCTTTGTTCATTTTCCCAGCCTAAGCCTGTTTTTCGGGGGTGCTTCCTGAGCTTTTGGGACACTCCCACAAGGGTCTCAGTGTGTAAGGTTCTGTCCTCCCTCCTGGTCTGTGAATGACCATAAGCGCCCCCCTCTGCCATGGGGCTGAGGTGGGGGGGGGGCCCTGCTGTTCTATGGGGGGGGGCTAGACTGCGATTAGGATCTAAATGTATTCAGAGCCCCAGAGTCCTGTTCCAGGGGCAGAGGACAGAGCTCTGCAGTCTCTCTCTTCACTCCCCTCCCTCAGCTCAATGGGCTCATGCCCTGGGGGCTCCTGCTTACTGGCTCCGCCTGCTTCTGTTTCCTGGTCTGGGCTGCAGAAAGACCAAGCTGCTGGCTGTGTGCCTTGAGGGCTGGGCTCCACATGCTCTCTCTGGCAGAGGTACCCCGCTGTTCCCCCACTTTGTGCCGGTGCTCCCCGGGGTGCAGCTTCAGGAGACTGCCCTGCTGCTGTGAGCTGAGGCTCCCAGCACCCTGGGGCTGCCTCTGGGAGGCTGAAGTTCTTTGGCTCTGGCGGGCCACCCCTCTGGTGGGCTGCCCCTCCGATCCCGGGGAGCAGAGCCTTTCTGCTCTTTTCCAGGTTACCTTGAGTAGGAGAACTGCCTCACTGGGTCCCTTTGTGGGTTCTGTCTCTGGAAAGTTTAGTTAGAGTCCTTAGTTTATGAGTTTTTAATCAGAGAGCTCCTAAGACTGGATCTCTTCATGTCGCCATCTTCTAGACTTCATTTTTCAAGAAATAATACAGCAAAATTGTCCTGAGATCCTAGAAGCTGAGGGTAAAATAGAAATTGAGAGAATTCACTGGTCACCTCCTGAAAGAGATCCCAAAAGAAAAATTTCCAGGAATATTATAGCCAAATCCCAAAACTCCCAAATCAAAGAGAAAATTTTAAAAGGTGCCAGAAACAAACAATTCAACTACTGAGGTTCCATAGTCAGTATTACACAGGATCTGGCAGGAGCTATATTAAGGGATTGTAGGGATTAGAATGTGATAATCTGGAAGGCAAAAAACCTTGGTTTAAAATCAAGAATCAGCTACCCAGCAAAACTGAATATCCTCTTTCAGGGGAAAGATGAACTTTCAATGAAACAAGGGACTTTCAGACTTTCCTATTGAAACAACCAGAACTGAACAGAAAGTTTGATATCCATATACAAGACTCTGGTGAAACATAGAGGGAGTGAATGAGAAGGACTAACTATGAGGAACTTAATATTGAACTGTTTGTATTCCTGCATGGGAAGAAGATACTGATAACTCATATGAACTTTCTCATTTATAAGAGGTGTTAGAAGGAGCATATATAGACAAGGCCCAGGAAGGAGCAGAATACAATGGTATAATACAGTAAAAAGATGGAGTCACTGGGTGATAAAGGAAAGTACTGGAAGGGAGGTAAAGGATATGAAGAAGAAGAAGCTAAGAAATTTCACATAAAAGTCAAGAAAAAGCTTTTTTTTTCAATGGAGTGGAAAGGGCGGGGCCAAGGGGGAATGAGAGAGCCTTCATTCACATCAGAGATGGCTTGAAGAGGAAGTAACATACACACTTGAGGAAATCTATCTTACCCTAGAGAAAAATGAGAAGAAAGGGATGGGATAAGGGGAGAATAGGGGGAGGGAAGGGGGGACTAGATGATAGAAGAGAGGGAAGATTGAGGGAGAGGGTACTCATATTCAACACACTTTTGGACAGGGCCAGGATGAAAGGAGAGAAAGAGAATAGAATAAATGAGAGTGGGTAGGAATAGAGTGAAGGTACAGCTAGTAATAGCAACTGTGGGAAAAATATTGAAGCAAATTCTCTGGTGGATTTATGATAAAGAAAGCAATTCACCCCAGAGACAGAGTCATTGAAATCTGAACATAGACTGAAGTAATTTTTTTCCTCTCTATTCTTGAGGTTTCTCAGCTTCTTGGGGTGGGGGGAGAGGGTTTATGTTTACTCTTAAAATACATTTAATTTACATTAATGCATAAGCATGGAAACAATGTAAAGACTATCAGACAGCCTTTGGGGGGGAGGGGAGGGGGAAATTGTAAAATGCAATAATTCAATTATTCTATAGTCTTTCAAGTATTTAATAGCACTATATAAAAAAAATTGACATGCCTTAAAAAAAAGATGCTATTGGAAAAATGAATAAAAATAAATAAAATAAATGTAGATCCCTAAAAAAAAGAAAAAAACTATAAATAACAGGTTAAAAATGGATTTTATATGTATGGAGGGAGAGTTAATAAAAAAAGAGAAATTCCTCTTCAAAAAAATTGTATTTCTCTCAGGATAGTTAAAAGGTTGAATATATTTGAAGAGACTGAATTTAGAAGATATAGATATTGTTAGTTCTTGTCCTACTATTGAAGAAGACCAAAATGATATCACTATGATTGAGACAAATAGTCCAGGTGAAAAGTTAGAGTGTTTCCTTTAAACTTATGTGTCTCACATTTCCCTTGGCCTACTTTAATTCTGTCTTGTTCATAGAGCTCAATACTTTCACTAATTAGGGCATCATATGCTGGGTGATCTTGAACCCATGTCTCCCATGCCTTACAAATCAATTGTAAAGTTCTTAAGAGAGATCTTCAGAGTGTCCCAGTCCTTAGAGACTCTATAGTTTATTAAATTAGAAGTGAATTTACTTTACTAGATAGTTATAAGTTTTGTGGTACAATGGGGCAGAAGGGTGGGAACCTATTTTGAAGGGATGGACATAAAGGGATTAGGAAGTGATTCTGTCTTAATCTATAGTTTAAAGTGGGTTCTAGCATCATGATTGGAGAGCTAAAGGTCGGGGTGGGGGGGAAGGAATTTGAGAGAGTATGCATAGATGGAATATACAAATGGTTCATAAATTTATTTGGCTTTGAGTGATTCCTTGACTCATGAGGATGGTATGTACCTGGAGGGCACTTGAAAAGGGGGTAAGACATAAAGTTAATATAATTTGATGTGAAAAAAAAAGAAATGAGACCTTTAGCAGAACTCCTGGTTGTGAAGATTGTTTCCCAGCTTTCTGCTTTTCTTCTAGTTTTGGCAAAAAAAAATTGACTTTATTAGTACAGAATCTTCTTAATTTATTATATTTGAAATCATTCATTTTGAAGTCTTATAATGGCCTCTAATTCTTGTTTGGTCATAAATTTATCCCTTTTCCATAGATCAGATAGGTATTTTTTGGTCTGTTAATTTATCTATGTTATCACTCTTGTCTAAATCTGACATTATTTTGGTATGGGTCTGAGATATGGGTCTATGCCTCGTTTTTACCATGTTATTTTCCAGTTTTCTCAACAATTTTTGTCAAATAGTGAGTTCTTATCCCAGAGGCTGATGCTTTGGGTTTGTCAAACAATAGATCGCTGTAGTCATTTACAGCATTTAAAAAAAATTTTTTTTGCAAGGCAAAAAAGGCCACACAGCTATTATTAAGTGTCTGAGGCCGGATTTGAACTCAGGTACTCCTTACTCCAGGGCTGGTGCTCTATCCACTGCACCACCTAGACGTTCCTACATTTTCTTTTAAACCCCCTCTTCTAATCCACTGATCCATTAGGCTATTTCTTAAGCAGTACCAGGCAGTTTTGATAACTTTTGCTTTATGGCATAGTTTTAGATCTGATAAAGCTAGGCCACCTTCCTTTTAATTTTTTTTATCAGTTCCCTTGCTATTCTTGCCCTGTAACAGCTCCAGATGAATTTTGTTACTATTTTTTCTAGCTTGGTAAAGTAGTTATTTGGTAGTTTGATTGGCATGGCACTGAATAAGTAATTTAACTTCAGTAGAATTGTTTTTTTTAAAGAAATTTTTTTTTTATTTTGAGTTTTACAATTTTTCCTCCATTCTTACTTCCCCCACACCATACAGAAGGCAATTTGCCAGTCTTTACATTGTTTCCATGGTATATACATTGATCTCAGTTGAATGTGATGACAGAGAAACCATATCCTTAAGGAAGAAAAAATAAAGTATGAGATAGTAAAATTACATAATAATATAATGCTTTTTTTTATAATTTGATGGTAATAGTCTTTGATCTTTGTTCAAAGTCCATAACTCTTTCTCTGGATACAGATGGTATTCTCCACTGCAGATAGCCCAATATTGTCCCTGTTGTTGCACTGAAGGGACAAGCAAGTCCATCAGGGTTGATCATCACCCCCATGTTGTTGTTAGGGTATACAATGTTTTTCTGGTTCTACTCATCTTGCTCAGTATCAGTTCATGCAAATCTTTCCAGGCTTTCCTGAATTCCCATCCCTCCTAGTTTCTAATAGAACAATAGTGTTCCATGCTATACATACACCACAGTTTGTTAAACCATTCCCCAATTGAAGGACATTCACTTAATTTCCAATTTTTTGCCACTACAAACAGGGCTGCTAAAAATTAGAATTGTTATTTTTATTATATTAGCTCAACCTATCCATGAGCATTTACATTTTTCCAGTTATTTAGATATGACTTTATTTGGGTGAAGAGAGCTTTATGATTGTGTTCATACAGTTTCTGGGTTTGTCGATTCACAAGTATTTAATGTTGTCGACAGGTATTTTAAATGGAATTTCTCTTTCTATTTCATGTTCTTGGGCTTTGTTGTTCATATATAAAAAAACATGCTGATGATTTATATGGGTTTATTTTATATCCTGCTCCTTTACTGAATTTGTTAATTGGTTCAAGGAGCTTTTTAGATGATTTTCTCCAGTTCTCTAGGCATACCATCATATCATCTACAAAGAGTGGGAGCTTTGCTTCTTCATTGCCAATTCTGATTCCTTCAATTTCTTTTTCTTAATACTTCTAGCATTTCCAATACTATTTTGAATAGTTATGGCAATAATGAGAATCTTTGTTTTACCCCTGAATTTATTGGAAATTTTATAGTGACTGTTGTGTGGGAATGCTCTAAATCTTCATCACCTGGTGACCTTAAGCACCAGAACATTGTTTTACTAAGTGTCATGGGAGTAGGAGAAGATTAGAGACTGGAGAGAATATTTAAATATTTGTATTTGGGCAAATAAACAGAGACCTTGGTGTACAAAGGGAGAACTTGTCTTCCTTGTCTCCTGACCCTCCAACACTCACCTAGGGAAAGGATAAAGGAGTCTGGAAAGGGACTCAACATATGGTATCTGAACAGGAACACAAAGGCAGAGTTTTTTTATTGGAGTCTGGGATAAGGACCAGCAGATACAAGCAAGGAAAAATTCCAGGTGACATCCAAAAGACTTCAGAGAAGGTAAGTTTACCACGGGCCTAATGTTAAGGAATAAGGAAGTCAGTACAAAGAGATGTAGAGGAAAGTGAAGGTAAAGAGAATGTGTATTCACATTCATGGCCTGAGGCAGAAGAAATGAAGAAATATTATCAAGAAAAGCCTAAGATCATCCCTACAGCACCTAGGGAAGAGATTTCAGCAGTACAAAAAGCCATCAAAAAAGAAAAGATCAAGGAGACAGTTTGATGGATCTAGGAGCTGACTTTCAGTCATATCCTGCTATTGAGGAGCCAGATCCTTTTAATTCAGGAAACCTTAGGTGAAGAAATAAGCCACTAGATATAAAAGCACTCAGAGATTTAAAGAAGGCAGTGGGGGAATATGGGCCAAGATCACTTTTTGTCCGGCTACAATTGGATATTCTTTATGTTATTGGATACTCTTGCATACTCCATATTAACAAGTAGTTAGAGCATGTTTGTCACCCAGACAATCTGTTTTTTGGATGATGGAATTTATAGAACAATGGAGACAGATGGCTTTGAGGCATGCACAAGGTTCCAATGCCACCACATATTATGAACAATTAAGAGGCACAGGTCAATTTTTCAACAATGCAGACCAACTTTATTATGGGTTAGAGACATATGAAAGAATTGCTACCTGTGTAAAGAATGCTTGGGGACATATCCTAATACAAAATGATAAGAAAGAACCATTTGCACTTATTAAACAAAGAAATGGTGAAGGTTTTGTAGATTTCTTTTCCCAGTTACAGGAGACAGTAGGAAGAACTTTAGGAGATAAAGCAGGAATAGATTTATTAATAAAACCATTAGCATGGGCTAATGCAAATACTAATTGTCAGAAAGCAATGATTGGCTTAAGAAGGGATACCACAATTGAGGAAATGATTCAAAGATGTGACAGAGTAGAATGACAGAGGCATTTGCTAATATGCACATGGGAAATAAAGAGAAATGGACTTACTTTGTTTGTGGAAAACCTGGACATTTAAAGAAAGATTTTTGTAGTGCCCAAGGAGCTAAACCCAGAAAAGTCAGGGCACATCATCCTAAAACTTTGTGCCCAAAGTGTGAAAAGACAGGACACCCCCTCTCCCAAGGGCCCATCAAAAACTATCATGGGGTATGACAGTTCAGGACCAGCAGGAAATGGAATGGGAAAAACCAGTATGCAGCTTTGGCAGCAAACTGACCCATATCAAGCTATTGACGGTCAAAAGTACTGGGAAATTTAGGGTGCCTCCATATGCTTCTACTGAAGTACCTATTCACCCTTTATGATTAATGGATGAGGAGTTTGCAATCATTTTGGCTCCACCAAATCCAGAGTATACGCACATTATACCTTTAGTAAAGTATATGAGTGGGGAAGTTTTCTCTGTCGCAATAATGAATGCTAATGATGATGATAGCTACAATAAATGAGAACCAATGCAAAGCTCAGTTACATGTTTTTTCAAGATCTAGTATAAATAGGAAGGAAAGTGAGTTGAAAAGGGGGCCAAAACAGAGAAACCACATTGAAATCATGTTTACAACTACGATTTCTTCAGAAAAACCTCTTTGTGTTAACCAAGTAGAAAAATTGCTTTTCTAGGCTTGATTGACACTAGGGCATATCTGACTGTGCTCCCCATACAGAACTGGCCACAAGCTTGGCCTAAACAGGCTGCCTATACTAACCTAGTAGACATTAGAAGTAGACAGAAACAGAAATTTCTTGTCAACCCTTGAAATGGAGAAAAAAAGATAAAGCAGGGACTTACTCCTTTCAGAGCTGAAGGACTCCCTACAATATTATGGGGAAGAGATATATTATGTCAATTAGGGCTAGAATTAGCACAGATACTCTGATTGGGGCTGCTGTTGAGTTGGAAATTGGAGTCTCGGAGAAAGCACCACAGAGGGACAGAGCTTCTTCCTCAGCATCAGTCTACCACTGTGTACCAGTGCCATGAATGGGTTGTGGAGGACCTGCTTACTAGTCTTTTTGGCTGCTGTTGCCTGCCTGGGCATAGGCCCATTAAGCATGACTCAAACCCCTAAATCTACCATCAACTTAAGAGACCACTCATAGCTGAAGCAGACCCTGATGCCTAGGATGAATTCCACTTCAGAAGCTACAATGAATTTCACTCTCCAGCCTACAACTAAGCATACCATGACTCTTGCTTAGGCACCAGAAACCTGTGAAGTAGACACTAATTGCACTTCCATTGTTGAGAACAAAAATGTCATATGTTATTGGACAGTTTGTAATGGTTTTGACTACTGTTCAGAAAATGCAACAACTCCAAATTGTACTGCTGTCAACAAGTCAAGTAATTATAAATGCTCTCTCTCATTCTCTGCCTCTCCCACCCTCTGCAGAAGAAGGTGGGGGGGGAGGGAAATCTTCCTTTTGGGACTTTGAAACTCAAGTCTATATCACAGAAGGAATGCATGCTTTGCTACAGAAAGGGCAAGAGACCCCAAAAAACTTATTTTAGAATTCAAAGAATCCCCCTGCCTTCTTGCTGGTTTGGGGAGGGGGTGGGGTTGGGCAATAGGCTTTTGATTAGGAGGCTTCATGGTGAATTAGTTAAGAAAAAAAGAGGAAGAAGACTTTTTTCTAAGACTGGGAAATTCAGGTTTCATCTTTTGAATGAAGCCTGTGCTTATGGGCAGTATTTTGGTGTGTTATACATGTGTATTTAATCATCAATAGGACATTTTACATCTCTTTACTGGCCTGGAGAGGTGGGAAAATGTTTTTTATATTCTGACATCTAGTACTGGCCAGGGTATCAATATCAGTTTGGTAAATGATACAAGAGAATTGTTTCTGGGTTTCTGTAAGTGTCTAAACTTCTGTGTGTGTGTGTGTGTGTGTGTGTGTGTGTGTGTGTGTGTGTGTGTGTAATTCAGATCTGAAATAGGTAAAATTAAATGTTACTCCTTTTAGTTTGAGTTTTGAATTTGATTACTTAAAAAGACCTAACATTTGAAAGTTTGTATTTGTGTGTGTTAAGAAGGAAAATATAATTGGGATAAATTGTATTTCAAGGAATTTGGGAATATTGAATCATATAATTTAATGATTTCTTTTGCTGAAAAAGTATTTGCTAAAATATAACATCCATTCCTATTAAAAACACTAGAGAGACTATTAGAAGAGGGAGAGAGGCCTTGCATTCCCAGTTAGACACCCTCCTGATTCTGCTACGGAGTGAAACATTGGACTATTTCCAGAAAGGCCTTGCATTGATTCTGTTAGGAAGGGAAATAGTGGAATACTTCCGGAGAAGAGAACTTGCAGTCTTAATTAGTCACCTATTTGATAATAGACTGTGAGAGCAGTAACCTGCCTTTTCTTATTAAACAAGTACTAAACTAAAGAGATAGTAGAATTCCTTAGAAGACCTTGCCTACTCAGACATAATTCATTTAACAGGTCATTAGAAATCTTCTTCTGACACCCTCACCATCTGGATGGTGAGGTAATATTTTATGAAAACCTTTTATTTTTCTCTTTGTTGCTGAGGAGATTTTTCAAGTAAAAATTGCAACTCTAAAAAACCTTAACCAATCAGGTTGGAAGAGAGGGGGCTAAGGAGGGGGGGAATTGTGCTAGGCCATATAATCTTGCTTGACTGTCACCTTGGGGCAGCTCCTTGATCTTCACTGTCTTTGTGAGACTTGGAGTATGCCCTTTTCTCAAGCAAAGCCAAAATAAACTTTCCATTTTTACTCAGAAGAGTCTCTATATTTTTTAAGTGGATTTTTATCCCACACAATTCTTTCAATGTTTATATAGTTATCTACAAGATTTGGGCATTCTTCCCTTATAATTTCCTGCATGATGTTTTCCAAGTTCTTTTGTTGATCTAGGCTTCCTAGTAGTCTGATGATGTGTAAATTGTCTCTTCTGGATCTATTTTCCAGATTATTCATTTTCCCTAGAAGGTACTTTTCATTTTCTTCAGTTTTTTTTCAGTCTTTTTTATTTTGTTTGGAAGAATCTCATAGTCTTGTAGATTCATTGTTTTCTATTTGTTCAATTCTAATTTTTAGGATTTTATTTTCTTCACTTAGCTTATGTTTCCTTTTCCAGTTGGTTATTTTTACTTTTAATGGAGTTGATTTATTTGGTCAACTTGTCACAATTTTCTTGCATGACTTTCATTTCTTTTTTCCATTTTTCTTCTTCCTTTATTCTTTGGTTTTTAAATTTTTAAAGCTCTTTGATGAGCTTTTGTATTTGAGTCCAATTTATAGACTGTTTTGATACTTCCCCTGTGAGTGATTTTTCACTGCTTTCTTCTTCAGACATGGCATTGCTGTCATCTTTGTCTGTAAAGTAGTTTTCTATAGTGAATGCTCTTTTAGCTTTTTGGTTCATCATTGCTGTTTAATTTCTGTTCCTAAAGTATATGGGAGTATAGATCCATGCTTCATGATCCCTGGCTTGTTGTTAGCCAAGATGTTACCTATGTAGTCCAGGCCTTGCCTTTGCAGAGGTTTTTTTAATTTTATTCATATCCAGAGGATTATTCCCAATTCAGTCCTGTATTTTACCCTTGTGTTTTCATGGTTCAGACTTTGTTTAGGGTTGGGATCCTTCAATCTTTCCTGCTGGCTTGCTATCTAGCTGCCAGGACCTCTGTCATTATTAAACTGTCATGAGCTGGATTATACTCTGGCTAAAAGCCTCCTGCTGACTTTCCTAGATCTCCTGTCTCCTGGACTTTACTCACCCCTCCCCCCCCAAGAGACAGACCTTCACAGAAGATCCTCCATGAAATCTACAGTTGAAAACTTCTTTGAATCTTCTCTTTTTCTTGGTGGGATCTGCAGTGTGGAATGTCAGACTAATGGCTTCATTTATCTTTGGCAGGAAAAGGCTCTGGGAGCATGTTAGAGTCAAGTTGCCATCTTGACTCTGCCCTGGAAGTTGGTTTTATAGAGAATTAAATCAGGGTTAGACAATTCATATTTTACTTAACAAGGGGTTAAGTACCCTGGGTGGGAAGGGAGGGAAGAATGAGAGAAAATATGCTTGGGAGGGCTACAAAAAGTTCATGAAATGATTTAGCTTTGAATGATACTTTGGCTCAAGAGGATTGTGTGCACTTGGAGGGTTCTTGAAAAGGGAGAAAGTTAAAAAATGATTATAATTTGATGGTTATTCAAGTCTCTTGAAAAGTACACTTCTAATCAGACAGAAGAGGGAAAGGTACTTATTGACTTTGAGACAATGGTGCTTATCAACCAATCAACCAATCAATCTGTGATGGTACTTAGATAACATTTTAAGCTTATCAAGTAACTGATTAATTAATCAAGCTGTGATTGGTGATGCCTGATTAATAGTACTTGAGAGATAAATCATAGAAGGTGAAGAGGCACAAAAATTCATAATTTTAGAGGGGAAAGAAGGGAGGATAGGAACATTGAATAAATTCTATTCAATAGATTTGGCCCACCAAAGTAATAAGATACATTCCCACTTGTGTTTAAAAATCTATCCTACTCTACAGGGAAGGGTGTGGGGCAGGGGAAGGGAAAGATAAGGGGAAAAGGAACTGAGAAAAGGAAAAGCAAAAGTACAAGTGAAAATAAACTGAAAGTTAAATTTTGAAAGAAAAGCTACAGGGGAAAGGGAGGAAATCTTTGGGGAGGCAGAATTAGAGGAAAGGAAAGAGAAAATATAAATGGGGAATCAGTAATAGTCTTCCTTCCACCCCACCCTTCCCCTCAGAAGGGAATAGCCAGATTACCATTTTATTTACATATTTTGATAAACATGCTTACAAATTAGTAATTTTCAGCATAAGTAATTAGGATTAAGGGAAAGAGATACAGAAGAGATAATTTTTATAAAGTGTTCATCAGATTTGGGAGGATTGTTTTTTTTTCTTCTGTGTTTTGTTTTGTTTTGTTTTTTCTTCTGGTTGGGGATAATATAGTCCATAACCAGTCAAATACAGTTATCCTAGCTCTCTGGACTGTCAAGAGGAGCTGCTTCCATCAAGGTTGTTCATCTCCTAATGTTGTTGTTGATGTGTTCATTGTTCTCATGGTTCTACTCCCTTTGCTCAGCATCAGATCTCATAAGTCATTCCATGCTTCTCTAGAGACCAACTAATCAATAATCTTAAATATAAATGTGAATGAATGAACTGTCCCATAAAGCATTAAATCCCCATAAAGGATTAAAAACAAGAATCCACCAATGTGTTGTTTACAAGAAACACATTTGAAGCAGAGAGATACATGCAGGGTAAAAGTGAAAGGATGGAGCAAAATATATTATGATTCAGTTGTAAAAACATCCGGAGTAGCAATCCTTACCTCAGATAAAGCAAAAGCAAAAATAGATCTCATTAAAAGTGTTGAGGAAGGAAATGACATCTTTTAAAAAGGCACCATAGGTGCTACATCACTTATGAAGCTATATCATTATTAAACATTTATGTACCAGTGGTATAGGATCCAAATTCCTAAAGCAAAAGCTGAGTGGATTTACAGGGAGACATAGACAGCAAAACTTTAATAAAGGGAGACCTCAGCCTCCCTCTCTCAGAACTAGATAAATCAACAACAAAATAAACAGAAAGGAAGTTAAGAAGATGAATGAAACCTTAGAAAACTTAGATATGATAGACCTCTGGAGAAAACTTGGCAGTACATAGAACCTGTATCAAAATTGATCATTTACTAGGGCATTAAAAACCTGATCATCTAAATGCAGGAAAGCAGAAATAATAAATGTACATTAGTGTGTTAGAAGGAATGACAAATAGGAAGAATTCAGAGAAGTATGACAAGATTCATATATACAATACATACTAAAATAAGCAAAACCAAAAAAAAACCCCACTGTATGCTATGACTATAACAATGCAAATGGAACAAATGATTAACAACAGCAAAAACAGACTGTATACAGTTATCCCTTCTACCTCATGACTTTCCCCATCATAGTTTTGATATTTTGTGGTATGGCATAATAAAATAAATAGAAATTTTGAGGGGAGCTTTGCAGAAGTTCCCAATAATATGCAAAGTTCAGAAGATGAAATAGGAAAAGTTTAGAAAGAGAAATGCATAAAACATATATATATATAGTATTGGATTATACCAAAATATTTTACCTTTTAATACCACAATAATTCAGACTTTTTCCTCTTTTACTAAGTGAAAACTAAAAGATTTCAAATGGATTTTCCAGATCCAGAGGGTACAAGTTCAGTTGTGATCTCTATTTCAAAAGGTGACATTTTAGCCACTTCATTTGTATAATTCCTAATTGCTTTCTAATATGGTTCTATATTTCAGTGTCACCAACATGTTAGTATGCCTACTGTATTTCTCCATGTATAAAACACACATTATTGAAAAATTTGGGGTCTAAAAACTGGGAGAATCTTATACAGTGATTGTAGATTTTTTTACTTGCATTTCCCACTTTTTCACACTTATTGTTTTTGCACTCATTGTTTCACATTTGTTTACTACTGTATTAGGTTATGTTTTGCCATGCTCTTTCCAGAAATCACTCAGAAAGGTTTTCATATAGTGCTGAATTCATGTTAAAAGTGATTCAGTTTGCAAAAGTGAATGGAAATCATGCTGCTGATTGTCAGTTTGGTCTTTCTCTTACTGAGAAAACAATCCAAGATTGGTTATGGGAAGAGGAAACCTACTGAAGAAGCAGTGACAGAAAAACGCCATGAGAGGCAAGTCAGCCAACTGACCTGTATGAGAGATGGAACTGAAGAGCTGGATTGAAGAGCAAAGGGCTATTGGAATTCCTGTGTTCACAAAAATGGTTCAGCTGGAGGCAAGAAGAAGTGTTGATGAAAAAGAAGGGACTGATTTCAAAGGAGGACACAATCTTGGTGGTTCAGGTTCATGAAATGGAATGGACTAAGCATGGACATCCATGTACCAGACTTCCCCCAAAAAATGCCTGAAAGCTATGAGCAGAAAGTCCTTGAATTTCATGATGAATAAAACTTGTTTTCAATAACTTTATGTAATACATTTTTTTTTCAAATTTTGGGTCCCCAAATTAAGGTGTGTCTTAAACATGGGAGTATCTTATACATGGAGCAATATGGTGTCTTTCTACAACCCTGCTAACATCATATTTTTGTTATTTTTACCTAGTTTCAGATTGGAATTTGAAATCTCAACATTGTTTTGCATTTCTATTATTATTAGGAATTTGGAAACTTTTAGCTCTTATCAGTTTATTCAATTCCTGACCAAGAGTCCATTATTCCTGTATTTTACACACTGTGATCCAGAAATCCAAATCCTATTGTCAGGCACTATCTTCTTAGCCAGATGTTCACATCCTAAATGTGTTATTCTCTGAAACCTCTGCCTTCTTTCAGTACTTAATAAAATTGCAACTGGATGATGGCATTAAAGAGATAGTATAGAGAAGATTCCTATTTAAGTTGGGCTAGTAGAATTCCAAGATCCCTTTGAATGCTGAGATTTTTTTTTTTTTGCAAGGCAAATGGGGTCAAGTGGCTTGTGTCTGAGACTGGATTTGAACTCAGGTACTCCTGACTCCAGGGCCAGTGCTCTATCCACTGTGCCACCTAGCTGCCCCTGAATGCTGAGATTTTTAAGATTCTGATTCAATCCACACCTGAAATTCTAGACAGATGGGTATAGAAAGTGAGGATACTGTTTCAGTGACCTATATGAATATGTTCTTGTTGTATGAATAGTATAAGAAATAACCCCCTTTCTGCAGTGGCTTATTGGAGACATAAAGAGTTTCTGAGAAAGAAAAGTAAATATCCCAGAAGGACAGGCAGGGAAATAGCATTGAATGTCAAGAAGACAGAAATCTTTGGGTAAATCAATGCTCATGTTGGGGATCATATGGGGAAAGCATTTTCATAAGAAATATTGGTGGGAGAAGGGGCAGCTAGGAGGTGCAGTGGATAGAACACTAACCCTGGAGTCAGGAGGTCCTGAGTTCAGATCCAGATCAGATACTTAATGATTGCTAGATATGTGACCTTGGGAAAGTCACTTAATCCCATGGCCTCACAAAACAAACAAACAAAAAAAGAAATACTGGTAGGAGAAGCTGAAGTGATATAATTGTGGGAGGATGATACAGACTGCTCAATCTGGTGAAGATACAACATGACAATTTTTTGACACAGATAGTAAAACTTGCATCTAGGTAAGGTGTGGTTATAGAAGGAAATTTCAACTACCCAGACATAAATTGAAGTTATCTCTGCTAAAAGAAGGTCATTGGATGCATTATTGACTTTCCATTGAATCATATCATTTTTCAGAAAGGAGATAGGGATAAAAACCTAAAAACCTATACTTCCTTTTTTAAATTTATATGTATTTATTATTACAATTGCATGAAAAAATAGTTTTCAACACTCATTTTTTGTAAGATTTTGAGTTCCATGAACCCTGCATTTTCATTGATATAGTTAATTTTCAGGTGAGGCTATTCGGGTAATGACCCTGATGAGAGGGAACAGCATCTTATGTTAGAAAGACCAAGGTGAATTACTGTATCAAAGGAGGTAGGCACATTCTATGCTAATCATATATAGCTGCCCAAAGCAGGGGTATCAAACTCAAATAGAAACAAGGCCACTAAACTGTACATAAGGATTCTAATGCTATATATCTCTCTATATATATTCTATATACATATATACATATGTACTATAAGACTAATTTTAAAATTTAATGTTATCTATGTTTTGTTATAATTTAATATTTATTTTGGTATGTATTTACCAAGTACATTTAAATCTGATTTGTGGAGTATTGTAGGGCCTGTCTCTAGCATTTGATACCACTAACCTAGAGCTCTAAGAGACTGAATGATTTATGCAGAGTCATGTGTCCATTATATATCATAGTTGGGATTCGAACCCAAGTTTTACTGGCTTCGAAGGTACATCCTGTTACCTATCTTCTGCAGTGAAAAAATGAATGAATAAAACTTGGTGCTTTAGGAAGATCCAGTGGGCAAACTAGAAAATAACTGTCATTTCAGAGTTTTAATAGCTAAGGAAGGGAAAACTAGTCATAATACATAGACTGATACCTCAAGACAGAGAAGAGAATTTCAGAAAGTTCAGATAACTCCTGTAGTATTGATCACTCTAAGTGCAGATACATGTGGGATTTCAGAGAAGTGAAATTTATGCATGAACTGGAAAATTTGCTCGCATATGTCCAATCAGAGTCAGAGGCCCCCACCTTATGCCAGATTAAAGTGCCCTGAATCTACTCCTGTGTTGGTCTTACTTTTCACAAAGACCTAGACAAATGGGTTCCCAAAGGGACACAAAACACCAGCTTACTTAGAGCCAGCCGGACAACTGACACATGGAAAGATAGAAATTAAGCAGAGCAGGATTAGGCTTCCCCCAAGAGGGGCTCCACCGAGAACTTGTTTGCCACATTAATACTCAAACTAGCACTCTGAGAAACTCTCCCAGAAAGCTAAGAGCCAGTCCAAATAATCACACCCTGAGATTTTTAAAGAAACTAGATTCAAGAGGCAGCAGAGCTCATATGAATGAAATCTGATTAGGCAATAGGTAATGACCCTGATGAGGGGGAAAAGCATCTTATATTCAAGAGACCGAGGTGGACTACTAGACCACAGGGCTCAGGATCTTCGGTTTTAAAAGACCAGATATGACAGATAGAAGGATGGGCACATAACTAAAGATTAATTCAACAATGGGATGGACTGCAAAAATGTTATCAAGAAGGTTAAAATCTATAATGACCAGGGCCTTGAGGAAAATGCTAAAGATAATAAAAATTTTTTTTTTCTCTAAGTTCAGTGGAAGGAGAACAAAGGAGGAATAAGGACTGCTGCTTGAGGAATATTATGCAGTGTTAACAGATGATAGGGGGAGGTAGAACTACTTAACTCCTTTTTCATTTTCTCTTTTCCTTTCAAAGAGGATGAACTTCAAACTAAAGAGGCTGGATAGAAAAAGAGGGAGGTTAAGCCCAGGATAAATGAGAAGGCTGAACCATGTGCTTTAAATGAATTAAAGATTCCTAGAAAAGATAAAATGGTATATTGAAAGAATTTGCAGCTTTCGTTTCCTAAATATGATTACTAATGTTTGAGCACTCTAATAAGAGAGAGGTACCTGAAGATTGGCAATAGGTAATATCCCTGTATTTGGGGATTTTTTTAAGGATTCCAGAAACCTTGAATCTGGAAGCTTCACATCAATTTCCATCAGAACTCTAGAAAGGATTATTACATAGTGCATGAGCATTTAAAAGAGAAAATTAGTGCTTACTGGAGCCAGCATGGATTCACTAAGAACAAGTTCATTCTTATGCACAGAATAGCTAATTAATAGGAAACAAATTCAGAATTTAATCACATCTCAAGAAAATGGAATTGGGGAGAAATAAATGAAGTCAAAGTTAAAAATGGATAAATATAAAGAACTGCATGTAAGCTTTTTAAAAATGTCTGCAAAAATACAACATGAAAACCTCACTTAAAAGATTTGGAAGATTTAAGACAGAAAGAGAGTGATGGAGAGGACTGGTTGCCAGATCCCAATGCAAACCAGAGACAAAAGCATAGTGCTGGGAGTACTGTAGCCCCATCCACCCAAGGTTTAGAAGTTCTTGGAAGAGAGAGAGAGAAATTGCACAAAGGAAGAATGAGTCTGAATTGACAAGATCAAGGCTAGGAAGTCCAAGTTCCTAAATTAGTTCAGAGCACCAGATTGATTTACAATGATAAATTCAAGATGTGGTGCAGTCAACAGCAATTTGCATGGATGTTTAAATTTTCAACACAGGAAACTTTTGACAAGCTAATGGGGTCCTCATGGCACTGACCCTTCTGTGATTGAAAGGGGAACCACCTGTCTAGCCTCTCATACCTCTCACCTAACAGGGAATGTTATAAACCCTACTGAGTTTAGGGCATAAAACTTCAGTAGAATATTATCATGCAGAAATCAGTCCAGTGAAAAATAGGATATAGATGGATCCCTCCTCCTGAACATATCTCATTATGGCTAAGTTTTACATAATATTTTAAGATTTGCAAATCTTACCTTGCAAAGTACAAACCTATAGTTTTATCTTAGTTGCTCCTTCCAATAACCCTCTGAGTGGGTGCTACTTTTAATCCCATATTACAGATCAAGAAATTAAGCCTGAAGAAGATTAAATGACTTGCCCAAGGTCACACAGCTGGGAAGTTTCCGAGGCAGCATTTGAACTCAAATCTTCATGGCTCCAAGTAAATTCAACTCTAGCTCACTGTGTGAAACTCCTATTAGAATAAGAGCTTCTTGAGTTCAAGGACTCTATTTTGCTTTTTTTTTAATTCTCCAATTCTCAGCACAGTGCTCCACTGAATTAATTAAATAAATTAAATTAATTAAATCTCTAAATTAATTAAAAACATAAACAGTTTTAAAAGTGTTTAGTCCAGGAAAAAACACATGTGAGTGTGGCGGGGGCGGGGGGGGGGGACAACAATAACTGTCTTCAAAATTTTGAAAAGCTGTCATAGTGTCTTAAATTGATTCTATGTAACTTTGGTATAAAGGCCCAGCAACAATGAACTGAATCCACATGCTAAGAGAATTAAGGCTCAACCCAAGGAGGAACATCCTCCTAATTAGAGCTGTTCAAAAGTGGAAGGGCCTGCCTTCTAAGACTAATCAACATGCTTAAGCTGATATAAGATAACCACCTATAGAGGAGATTCCTTTCTTCAGATAGAATGGTGGGCCAGATTTTCTCTGAGCTTCCTTCTAGCTCTGGAGTCTGGAGATATCCTCTTCCCTAATATATGTAGTCTCTTAAGATCAATGACTCTCCCCACCCCATCACATAAATATACTTGTCCCATTTTAAGTATTTTATGGTAAACTGAAACGATTATTACCAAATAAATTACTTAGGGTCATAGCTGTACTTGTGTTGTCAAGTGCAATTTGTTTAAATGAAGGTCTTTAGTTTATTATCATCATTACAATCTTCATAAGAAATTATACACTTCAATTTAGGAAGTAAAGGAGAAATATAGGTTCTGTATCACTTTGAAAGCATCCACCTCAGTCAAGGTTTTCTCACTGTGACAGCTGTCATTAAATCCAGGTCTTTTTTAGGTGACAAATGAACACACTTCATATAAAGGAACTATAAAAAGGCACTGTAATTAATGAATTTGCTCATAACTGTTTCCTGGCTTGAAAACATTAGCCTAAGTTCAATCTTTAGCTATAACCATAAAGAAAATTTAGTTGTTCAGTATCTAGGTGGGTGTAACAGTCTACATGTGTTCTTTTACACATAAAATTGGAATGCTGCAGGTGGGAAGACTTGAGTTCAGATGTAGTCTCAGATTCTTACTGGCTGTGTTTATTTCAGCAAGTCATTTAATTGCTATCTGCCTTAGTTTCCTCATCTCTAAAATAGGGTTAATAACAGCATCTAACTCTCAGGGTTGTTATAAGATTAAATGTGATGATATTTGTAAAGGACTTTGTGAGCCTTAAAGTAATATGCTCTCTTTGGATTTCAATGTGGCCTCCAATGGTTCTTTGAAGCTAGCCTGGCAGAGTTCACGGCTCCTAATCTGATCCTCTTGGCATGTCACACTTTATTATCTCTTCCCCTACTGCAGAATAAATCACACCAAACAAACCTGTTTCAAATTTGGTAAAATGTCCTGAACCTGCTTCTTCCTTGGAATTTCTCATTTTAGTTTTTGTTTCCACATTATGCCGGGGGGGGGCAACTTCCTTGCTAAAGGGAAACTTGAATTTGGGACAATCAACCAGTCCCCTAGTCCATGGAAACACATATACTGGAACATGAAAATAGTGGTTCCTTTCACTTTGTACAGTGCTCCACATAGTACCATGTTCTGGAAGATCCACATATAACAAATCTCTGACAGCAATAAAGAAAGCACAGATTATGAAGCACTGGGGTCAGACATATCCCTAAGATTATATATCCAGGAAAAAAAATGAAGCTTCTCAGTATAGTCCTCCCAATGTATAGTAAAGGCTATGGACCAGTCTAATCTAGAGATTACAAAGGCAGAAGGAATGATGGAGAAGTCCTCATCTGAGGGAAGTCGTCACTATCTCCATGGTAACTCCTTCTCCCCCTTTCTAGGGAGACAGCAGCAGCTGTTCAACAGCACACACCCTGAAATAATGCAAATCAGTAGTCACTGAAACACTCTGAATCCATTTCAAATTGTTATATGCATGAGATTTGGGGTAAGAGGAATTAAATTAACCAAGCAGAGATTTGGCAAATAGGTCCATGTTAGCATCCATAGTCCTTTGCAAAGTCCCAAGGTGGAAAAAGTCCAAGGTGGTTAGAATTAACTCTGAATATGTCATTAAACTGCCTTGATAGGGTAATAGAGTAAAGATTGACTAAACAGGATTGTGAGAAATATGTCATTTTAGAGAAAGGAACAGAGAATAATACTTGGTGAACTAAAAATTGGGGGCAAGAAAGAGCTGAAACATCATAAATTCTAGAAGAAATGAATAAAGGGGTCTTTATAAAGGGAAGATAAGTGGGCAATAAGATTATGGAAAGTGATGATCTTAGATTCCAACTCAGACCTTGGGTCAGATTGCAAGGATTTTACACTACTTAAATCTGTTTTCCTCTTCATCTGTTTTTTTTTTTTTTTTTTTGCAAGGCAATGGGGTTAAGTGGCTTGTCCAAGGCCATACAGCTAAGTAATTATTAAGTGTCTGAGGCCGGATTTGAACTCAGGTACTCCTGACTTCAGGGCTGGTGCTCTATCCGCTGCTCCACCTAGCCACCCTTTATCTGTTTTTAAAACCAGCATCTTTGCTTTCTTTCTCACTTAATTCTCTCTTCTATTTTTGTAGCCCATTATATCTTTATACAGTATGTATATATATATATATATATATATATATATGTATATACATATAAACATAGTAGAACATGAAACTTCCCTTTAGCATCTTAATAACTAAACTATGATAATACCAAGGTTTGCAAAGAACTTTATAATATTATATAATTTTATTTTCATATAAATCCTGGAATACAGTCATTTCAGATTAGAAAGTGAGACAAAGAGAGGAAATGTTTGAGACAGAATTTGAAATTTGGTCATCCTGACTTCAGGCCCTGTTCTTTACCCATTGCCCCACACAGCATTTTACAATACTGCCAAATACAGGTATGTCTCATTTTGTTCAATAATTAAATTTCTGGAAAGGATATTCAAATATTGGGGCTTATTTCTCAATTGATTTATTGCCAACCTGGAGCACTGTCCTAATGAAAAATTTGAGTCTCATTATGAAATACATTATACCTTCAAGTGGAGTAAATCTTTTAAAGGACACACTTAAAAGGAAAAATGCATAGATAAGCAATAATCAATAACATTAATATTTGATAATCTAATACTTGAATATCATCAATAATGCTATTGAAAAGAAATCACTAAATTGAAGTGATAATCAGCTAAGATTATTTTAAGGTTAGTATATTTGTTTATGAGGCTAAAGGAAAAAAGCAATGTGAACACATAAGAAGAACAGACCTTGGATTCAAAAGTTGGTCAGCTTCTCTTCAATTCACTTTTCCAACCACCTAGCACTTTCTAGAAGTTTTGGGGAAATCTTTGTGAGAGTAGGTAGCAGACATAGAAACAAAGCAGAGGTCATAGTTCAAAATGGATTCAGAATATGAATGTAAAAAATGTGTTCAGTTAAATCATTGTATTAATTGTAAATGAATTGAGGGAATCCATTTGCTACAATGAATTTTTTTAGAATATTTTTGTGACTCTTAGTAAATAAATGCCTAAGGACAGAGAATGTGACTTGTCAATACAAAGCAAATGTGGGTTATAAACCAGTCCCATTAATAAAACCTAACTGGTAAATGCAATGGCAGGTCTGCCATCGCCTTGAACTATCTTCTTTGATCTCTCTTCTCTTTCACAGACTCCTAGAAAAAGTTGTATATGCTTGTTGTCTCCTCTTTCTTCCTAGTTACTTTCAAAATGGCTTTTGACCCCCTCACTTTACTGAAAGTATTTTTCCCAGGTCAGCAAAAAAAAAAATCACTTAATTGCCAAATCCAATTGTCATTTCTCAATACCCATCCTTCTTGATATCTCTGACCATCTGTTGGTTTTTTTTGTTTGTTTTTAGCATATTCTCTCCTCCCTTCAGTTTTCATGGTGATATTCTGTCATAAATTTTTTCCTATCTCTTAACTGATCCTTCTCAATATTCTTTGCAGGATCATCATCCAATTCTAGCTTCCTACATGTGGGTATAGTTAACAACTCTTTTAAATATACACCATCTCTTGATGCTCAGGCTCCTTTAGATTCAACTATCATTTCTTCTTTAATGACTCTCAGATCTTCAAGTCTAATCCTCACTTCTCCCTTAAACTTTGCCCTTTCTTCTCCAACTATCCAATGGACATCTCTACCTGCTTTGCTCTTTAAGTGTTTCAAGCTATGCCCAAAAAGCCTCATCATCTTTTCCCCAAAATCTACTTTTTCTTCAACTTTCCCCAACCCCCATTTCTCTACTCATTTAAATACATAATATGGGAGCTATCCTTTATTCTTTACTCTCACTCACAATATCTAATCATTTTCTTTTTTTCTGATTCCACCAGCTCAACATATATTTTTTGCATCACTATCTTTTTTTCTGACATCATAATCACCTTATCCCAAGTCCTCTTCATTTCTCATGTGGCCTATTGCAACAGCTTCATAATTAGTCTCACCTATGTCGAGTTTTTCCTCTCCCCAATTCGTCATTCCAATAGTCACCATGTACTATTTCTAAAGTACAGTTCTCCCAACTTCATTCCTTTGCTTAATTAGCTTCGGTGGCTCATCATTGAATTCAAGATAAACATAAACTCCGTTGTCACTTTTAAAACTCTGTATAATCTGACTCCAGTCTACTTTCCAGCCTGTTTACCCTTGAGGATAATAGAAGCATAGGCTTAGAGCTAGAAAGAACTTTAAAGTCAGCTAGTTTAATTCCCTAATTTTACAGATGATGAACTGGAGTTCTCGGAGATCATATAGGTAATAAGTAGTAGATCAGAGATTTGAAACTTGGGTCCTCTGATTCCAAATCCAAGCACACTCCAGCTAAGCCAATAAAAGGCACTTTATAAATACTTATAGATTGATTGGTGAATCAGTAATCAGGTGAACAACAAATGTCTCAGTAGGAGTCAAAGGCTAATCAGCAGATTTCGTCAGAGGTTAATGAATCGTGGTTTTCTTTCTTTCCCCTTGGTCCTAATTCCTCTTACACAAAATGACTATATGTAAATATGTATTTTTCTAATTTTTTTCCTGAGTCGATTTTTAAAAAAAATTTAATTGATATGCACAAACATATGTTTAAGTTACAAAATTTTCTTCAACCATCCCTTTCCACTACCCTCCCCTCAGTGGTGAATAGTCAAATTAACACTGTACATACATATTTTGATAAACATTTACAGATTAGTTATTTTCAGTGTGAGGAATTTGGTTTAAGGGAAAGAGATACATAAGAGATCATTTTTATGAAGTGTTCAGATTCTGAAGGGTTGATGCTCTTTTTGGTATGTGTTTTATTTTGTTTTATTTTTCTTCCTCTGGATGGGGATAATATAGTCCATAGCTGGTCTGATACAGTTGTCCTAGCTCTCTGGACTGCTGAAAGGAGCTGCTTCCATCAAGGTTGTTCATCACATAATGTTGTTCATGTGTGCATTGTTCTCTTAGTTTTACTCCCTTCACTCAGCATCAAATCCTGTTAATTATTTCCATATTTCTTTAGAGTCTATGGTTTCTTATACAACAATAGTATTCCATAGTATTCATGTGCTATAACTTGTTTAGCCATTCTCCAATAGATGGGCATCCCCTCAATTTCCAATTCTTTGTGACTACAAAATGGGCTACTATGAATATTTTGGAACATGTAGGACTTTTCCTTTTTTTTTTATAATTTCTTCTGGATATAGATCTAGAATTGGAATTTCTAGGTCAAAGGGTATGAACAGTTTTATTGCTCTTTGGGCATTGCTCTCCAGAAAGGTTGAATCCATTGACAAGTCCTAAATGTAAATATATTAAATATAAATATACATGCATAATTTTTACCAGACTGTTCACCACCAAGGGGAGGCGGGAAGGAGGGGAGGGTGGTAGAAAAAATGTAACTTATAAATTTACAAATTGATGAATATTGAAAAACGATGATAAGATGTAATTGGGAAAATAAAATAAAATCTCAATGAAACAAAATGTTAATGAATCAAATAATGCTGTGTAGGGGAAACATGAGAGCAGGATTGGGAACAGAGTAACCAGTTGATCAACATACTCTCTCTGCCTAAAGGAAGTAGCATCTTGTAGCAATAGGCTCAAGGGACATAATCATTTGTCCCTATGCTCAGACTACTATACATATGCTCAGATTAATAAGCTTTTGTAAGAAATAACAAAGATTTAGGGAGTAGTTATCTGAAAATATTTGTGACACATTTAAAACAAGTATGTAATTTGAGTTTGAGGTCATTGGCCCAGAAAAAATCAATAAAAGGATCTTCTGCTTGTATATAATTCAAGTAATCTCCTGATTTATAAACTTTGTATTTTCAATGGCTTTTCTTCATAAAGAGAAGATGAAATAGAACTATTACAAGAATGCAATAATAGTTGGCATAGTTTACCATAATTTATGTAATTCATGTATTACCATGAATTATATCAGTGATATAGCTCCAAAAGCATTTGCCAGTGACATGGGGGATTTCCTGCCCAAGAGTAAATCCCTCCAGTTGGCAAGTTTCTCCAAATATTCTGACCTTCCTCATTTTCCTAATATCATTTAGCCCTAGTATGGTATAGAGCTTCCTGTTATCAGCTAGAAACATTAAGATTATCTACTTACATTGGAAAAAATGAGTGGATGAGACACATTGCCAGAATTATGAGATGCAGTTAATTCATCCTTAACTATGTCTTTGTCAGAGAATATACTTGACTAATATCTAGAATTGAGACTGTGGAAAAGTTATATTACATATATGAACTTATATTGCATTTATAATATTTTCAAGCTGTCCCCATCAAAAAATTTCATCTGTCTAAAGCTAAAATATCTGTCAGTGTCATTGGTTATAAATCATAGCCCTTTGTGATCTCAGATGAATAAAAATTTCAGATTAGCAAGAGGGCCATACAAAGAATATGTAGTATACTTAAATAAATTATAACACAATATGATAAAAATTCAAAGGACCTCATCATCCAAGGCATACTGATCAGAAAAAAGAAGTCTTAGCTACATAATAATGATGAAGTATGAGAGACAGATATCACTGGAATCCATTTCAAAATAATGATAGGACCATCTACAGTACATTAGATAAACCTCCATTGAGAATTTATTAGAAGCCTTAGGAAACAATTATAAGGGATGAGAGTATATATAAGTTATAACTTACAATGGTAGAAAGCTACCTATGCTGATAAAAGCCTAGATCCTTTGAAACCTTGAATTATATTTATGTAATTCAACTAAATTTCTTCCTCCAACCATTGTTTGCATGAAGAAATCATAATGCAAACCAGGGAAAGGTCTTTAGTGTCATTGAAGGGAGGGTTAGGTGGTTTGCCCTCCTAAAATAAACAATTTTTATACCCACACCAGACAAGAAATAGAACATCTATGGACCAGAATCCATACTTCCAATGACTACTGCCTATTTTTAATAAATGAAAGATGTAACCATGGTACTTAAAAGGAATAAAAGGAGAGAATCAAAATTTTAAAGCCAATAAGATTGAGGAAAGAGAGCTATGGATTTGATCTGGAAGCCCATAACATAACTGTTCATTGTACCTTTTACATATGGAGTTATTTGAAGTGACTCTTTACTTCTCTCTCTTCCCAAATAGAAGTTCCAGTCCCAGATCTACCACTAATTAGTTAAATGTTCTTTCCCACATCACTTACCTTTTTGCACCATTTTGTTGTCTATAAAATGAAAAAGAAAGTGATCCCTGCCCCCTCAAGGACTTTTATCAAATTTCTAAATTATATATTTGATATATATATCATATTTTATATCAAATATAAGCATATGCACACAAACATATATGTGTATATATGTATATTAAACTATAGAAGAGATTCCTAAAAATTCAAAAGTGTAAGCCACCAAAATTATTGTCTTCTCTTCTGTTTCTGCTTATCCTAATAATTTTTGATAATATGATGTTAGAGAATATGCACTGTGAAAACTCTTCAATCATGTTAAAAAGCTATTTACATAGCTCCCTGAGCCATCCAAAGAAAGGGACTTACAGAATTAAATTCACTAAATAAATCAGCCATCAAGCAAATAAATAAATTCATCTCAAAAATAATAAATCAGAAAATAGGACAGATGAAAAATATGAAGTAAATAACAATGAATATCTTTATTAAGTATTACTTTTCCAAAAATCATAATTTCTTATTTCCCTGTGTTCAATATAGAGGCCAAAATAGTTCTTAAAAAAATAATAAAGGTAATAAGGGAAATTTCTTAGAAAAATAAAAATTTATTCTTAGGAAAAATTACTTCCCTAACAATACCAAGCATGCACATAATCTTGGAATTAAATGATATTCAATGATCACTACCAGCAACCAACAGAGTAAACTGGGAGGATATAAAAGACATCATAATATTAAGTTTATTAACAACTCTAGTGTTTCTAAAGTCATATGCAAGGCATAAAAAATGAGTTGGATTGCTATCATTCCTTTAAAGGCCAAATTCATTACCAACTCTAGGAGACTTCCTTTAATTATAGTACCTGGCATATGATAGATCCTTAAATTTTTTTTGACAGATCAATTGGCTGACTTGATCTCCTGGTTGTTGATATTTTCCTCTTAAAATTCATTTAACACTGTTTTTTGGCTTTTGCAAGGCCATGGGGGTAAGTGACTTGCCCAAGGTCAAACAGGTAATTATTAAGTGCCTGAGGTCAAATTTGAACTCAGGTCCTCCTGATTCCAGAGCTGGTGCTCTATCCACTGTGCCACCTAGCTACCTATCCACTGTGCCACCTAGCTACCCCCTCACATAACACTTTTTGCACCTTTCTGATATAATTTATCATGTATTTTTTTTTAGGATTTTGCAAGGCAAATGGGGTTAAGTGGCTTGCCCAAGGGTACATAGCTAGGTAATTATTAAGTGCCTGAGACTGTATTTGAACTCAGGTACTCCTGACTCCAGGACTGGTGCTCTATCCACTGTGCCACCTAGCTGCCTCAATCATGTATTATTTAAAAAATATGTATAGGTTTCATTTCTCTGGTAGTGGACAGTAAGATCCATAAGTTGTCTAATGTAGACTTTGTGTCCTCAGAGCACAGTGAACTACATATAGTAGTTATTTAATGTGTGCTGAATTAAGGAAATAGAAGGGAAGACAAGGGAATGGAAGACAAGGCAAGTGAAGGCAAGGCAAGGCAAGGGAAGGGAATGGAAGACAAGGCAAGGCAAGGCAAGTGAAGGCAAGGCAAGGCAAGGGAAGCAAGGCAAGGGAAGGAGATTGGAGAGAGGAAAGGAAAAATTGTTTATTGCCTACCATGTGTCATGCACTGTGTTGAATGCTTAATAAATATCTCACTTGCTAATGATAATAAATACTTGTAGGTATAGAAGTGTTTATTGAATTAATAAATCAAAAGTGTATGTAGTTGTGTATGGTTGCCTAGTTGATGTCAGAAACCATCTCTTTATTGCTTTAGGAAAGAATGCTGAACTGGGAGAAAAGAGATCCAGGGTGTAGTCTTGGTTCAGTCATTTACTAACTTGGGCAGAGCTAGCTTTTTTTGACCTTAAGTTTCTTAAGTATAAGTAACAAGAACAACAGCAATAACAACTGACATTTATATAGGATTTTAATGGTTCCAAAAACTCCTTATATACTTTAAAGTTCCTTCCACTTCCCTATTTCTAACCATCACTTCTCAACTGCACTAAATGTGAGAAACTCTTAATTGGTCACCCTGCCCCAGTTCAATCTATCCTGCACATAACTGCTAAAATGATTTACCTGAAGTATAGAATTGACCATATCATTCCCCAACTCAATAAATTTCTATGACTCTCTATTGTATCTAGGATAAAATATAAACTCTTCTATTTAGCTTTTGAAGTTTTTCACAACCTGACCTCTGTCTTCCATTCCTTTCTTGGCTCTGCTTCTGAAGTTCTGAACTTGGCCAGCATGCCATGGAAGTTCCTTCTCTCTTTGTAACAGTCCTGAGCTTGCTGTGGCCCACCTTATCCCATAACAAGTTTCTCCCCTGTCCTCCCCAGAATATCATTTTGAGGAAAGATCCAGGTCAGTCAAACTTCATATTTTTCATGCATGACTCTGCTCTTGATTCATCACACAATCACAATGCTCTCTTTTGGATGCCCCCCCCCCCCCCCCGCTTCAATAAGCTCTCTTTTTTGGCTCTCTTTTTATGTGTTTTCTCTCCCCATTATGTAAATTTCTTTAGAGTAGGAACTATCTTTGTTTTTTTCTTGAATTTGTATCCACAGTACTTAGTACAATACTAAGCACATAAAAATACTTAATAAATCTTTGTTGACTTGAATTTCTGAGCATTTTATTAGCCATTGCCCTTCTTTCCATACTCTATGACTCAGGAAAATTGACTTTTTGCTATTTCTCAAACTCTATATTCTGCCTTCTATCAGTTGCTTTTGTTGGCTGTTTGCCATGCTTGTAGTTTCCTTCTCTGACCTTGGTCTCTTTGAATTTTTTTTTCCCCTCAAAATATTCCTTAATTGCTTCGCCTTCTACTTCTCCTTCCAAAAAAAAAATCCTATTCTTACATTTTAAATAGTTTGCATTTATGTATACATCACCCATTATAAAATCCAAGTTTCTAAAAGATTATATTGTTTCATTTTTTTCCTTTGAATTCCTTACTCTTATAGAAAATGTAATTGAATAGCTACTACAATTAAGGCTTTTTGATTGAATGATTTCAGCTCAAGATCTAGGATTCCATGATCCCAAGGGTTCATTCGACTTTCATAATAACAATCATACTATTATCTCAATGTTACAGATGTGCAAGCTGAGGCTGTGATCAAATAAAGAATTTGGCCATGGTTACACAGCTAAAATATGTCAGAAGAGAGATTTTCATTCAGGCATCTCCTGATTTCAAGTCGGATGCTCTTTCCATATTGCTTCTGTAAAATGAGTGGATTGGTTCAGGTACTCTTTAAGTCCCTTCTACCTCTAAAGTTCAGCTCTTAACAGGAATATCTAAAGATCATAAAAACCAATATTCTCTTGTTCATTAAAATATTTACATTATTAGTCTTATTGAAGGAGCAAAGATATTTTGTGAATAATTATGGATATATTGAGTCTGTAAACTTAGACTAAAAGCCTAAGGTTACAATGAGTTAAAGAAGATGGCTTCTAGAGAAGAATGGAATAAAGAGATTGGAATTAAGGATGGCTCAGGATGATTTTGGCCTTTGGACATAGATATTTACTCTTAATCCTTAAATGTTAGCATTGGAAAGTCTCTTGGAGATTATTTCATTCAGCACTTTCATTTCAATTGAGACCCAGTGAGCTGAGTTGACTTGCCCAGGGTCACGAAGAAAGTTAGAAGGATACTCAGGACTAAAACACAAGGTTTTAGCCTCCCTGAACAGTGATTTTCCTATTATAATTGTGATGACACCTGAAGTTTGTTGGGTTTTTTTGGCCAAGCATTCCAGACCTTCTTGATTGACCCTTGATTGAACTTCCCTAATATAGTGTCTTGGCCTGGGGACATAAAAGATCCCAGGCCCTGTCATTGACAGGTTCTTAGATTTGTTAGTCAATTGTTTAAGTAGATAGACCCTGATAAGGTATTGATGATTGCTATATTTGTTCATAATAAAACTCCTTAATAGAATAATTCAGGAATTTGCTCCAATATTGAACCAGAACTAAGATGACATTGGGGTTAAAATACCCACAAGAACAACAGTGTCTCTAATTTTGGGACATGGGTAGTCTGTTGGTTTTTCCTCTTCCCTGACAATTCCCAGGGCCTGTCTCCCTTTTTAAAAATGTGGATACTTTGCATAGCACTCTATTTTGGAAATACCCATTGTTATTTTAATGCAACTTCCAAACATGCAGACAGGTTGCCTACCATAAATCATGTAAAGTACCTGAAAATATGATTTATGGACTAAGTTATTGGAAACAGGGTCCTTTAATATTTTTAACCCTTCTGAATGTTTTTACCTATTACTGAGACAGTCTTTTTTCCAACACAAGAAAAAAATGGGTACCTTACGCTTTGTGCTCCTTTTATAAACCACCACTATGTAATATATCACCAAGTATTTCACTACTGCTAAAGAATTTTGAATTCTTCTTTGAATTATTTCGAATTCCACTGCTCATCACCCTTGTACTGCTACAAATGCTGTTTAGGTAGCACCTCCCTCTGTAATGAAAGAACTGCCCTTAATGACATCTTGCTACAAATTAAAAAAGAGCAAATATGATGTGGTTTGTTGCAGAAAAATTTCCATGAAAGAGTCTAGAGAACTCAAGATGAAACTAATTGAAATCATATGACTTGTTGAAAAGGGATATGGAAAAATGCTTGTAATGTGCAGCAAATGAACCCTATGACTCATTAGGGCTTCCACTGAGGAAGATGTTACTTCCACAGTTCATAAATTGCTCCTATATGTTTTGCTTCATATCTACTAAAGTTACTCTTTCTTTGTAGGGGTGTGCAGATATGTGAAGAGACACACTTATACAACTATTTGCAATATTTACATATGCAAATAGAAATTATATACTAAGAGGGATTTTTCCCTCCCCTTTGGCTCAATATGTTATCGCTTCATCAAACCAACAAATTAAAAACAATTTCCAATTTCTTCCACAAATACCTAGTGGCTAAACATTATTAATGCATTTGTCTGAAAGGCACAAATTCAAACATTGCTCACTTAGGGAAGAAGAATATACAGTGCTGATTGCTTGCAATCAGTTTCAGTAATCTATATTTTCTTCATAGAGGTGAAAGTTTATCTCACTATCAAGCCACAGTTATGATTTTGCCACTGCCATTCATCAACTCTGATATTTCTGAGCCTGAAATCATTGCTTTCTGGGGCTAGAAAGTAAGCAAGTTGTTGACTTTTTGTCTTCTGTTAATGTTCTCCCTCAAAAATAGAAAAATGGCTACCAGCAAGACATAGCTATATCATCTGCTGCAAGAATCCCTTAATAAATTATGTTTGCTTTCAATCATCAATGATTATAAGGCTTTTATAATTATAAAATAAGCCCAATAGCTCACTACTATTTTCAGAAGATTGAAAACCATTAGGCATTTTCCTCTTTTTATGGGTATGTGGTTCCCTCATTTGTCAGTGATGCTGTGTCACATTTAGACGTTGTCAGCATATTACTCGTCCAATAATAATGCTTTCGACAAATTGTGGTGGTTGAGCAGGGGGTGGGGAGAGAAGGAATGAAAGGCAGGACTTTTCTTAGTTCATTCCTTTTTCAAACTGCAGGACTGAATTTCATTTCACAAGGGAAACCCTCTGCAGTCACTTTCCTTCACCCCTTATCTTTTCATACATAATCACCTCAGACAATCTTTTTTCAGAACAATGCTTTGAAATCATTCCAGGTTTGAGAGAGTACATGAAAGTCATCAAGCAGAAAGATGCCTCTAAAAGAGATTTATGTGAATTCTTCCTCAGTACAATTACTGCAATTAGATACATGCATACCTTTGTGTCTTTAATATTCTAATTTTTCTGGTGTGATGATTAGAAGGAGTTCCTCACTTGAAATAGATCTAAAACTCAGGGTTTTGATGGCATTTTCAACTAAACAAGTTCGGCAAGTTGTGAATGAGGTAATGGTACAGATGTCAAGGTCAATGTAATTACTAGTTTCTCATTTGAGTTAATATTTCCATAGACCTTAGCTATAATCCTCAGTCCTACATTTAAAGTCCTCTACAATGTGGTTTCCAGTTACTTTTCCAGACTTCTTTCATAGAACACCCCCTTCATAAACCAGTCCCCATCAAACTAACCTGCTAGTTGTTCCTCACAATAGAACATTCTATTCTCCTCTTTATGTCATTGTCCAATGATCACATTTGTCTGGAATGTACTCCTTTCTCATCTCCAATTCCAATCTAACTTCTATATCTAACTTCTTTCAAAGCTCACAGGCAGGTTCTTCCTCTTAACCAAGGTCTTTCCTGATATTTCCAATTATTAGCATTTTCTCCTCTCATCCTCCCCAAATTGCTGTGTTTTTTCATTGTATACACTTTATATTAACTTTCTTGACTATGTGTTCCATTCTCTTGGGAGGAAGTAAGTTTTCTGAGGAAAGGGACCATTTCACTTTTGTCATTGGATCCCCACTACTGGTATGTCTGGCACGTAGCAAGGGTACTAAATTTGTTTGTCGAATCAAATGGAATAAATAGAACATCACAACTCTCAATTCAAAGATCCTCCGTGCAAAAATTAACTTTGGAGATTATTTTCATCTGTGTTTTCAGTAAGTATCCCAGTGTGAACTTCATTTGTTAAAGGAACAAAAATCCATGCCCACATTCTTGTTGACTCTTTATCAAATCCAAAGATGCAGATGTGAACAACAAAAGAAACATTTGGCTAGGTAGCTGTAAATGTGCTCCCTCCAAAAGGAAGCTCATAAAAATTATATTTATCCCTGAGAGAAGAGGCTGGCATAAAAGAGGAAGAATTCAAAGAGGAATTGTGGTGTCAGGTTATTTGCATTTCTGAAATTAATAGATAGCAATTTTCTATGATCTTTCTTCCTATCAGTCACCAACGGCCTGTACTTGGTGTTTCCTAAGCCCTAGGAAAGTCACTTATTCTGAATGGTATTCATTGTTGTATTTATGCATAAGTTGGTGGATGATCTCTACATTTTAAAGCCACAAAAGGATATTCTATAAAGAATCCTCCAAAACTGTACACGCACACACACACACACACACACACACACACACACAAGCACACACAAAACCAGGTTTGGGGAGTAGTGTGAAAGCTGGCAAATTATAATAAAAGACAAGGGCAGTAAAATTTTCTCTCTCTGTATCTCTCTGTCTCTGTCTCTGCCTCTGTCTCTGTCTCTCTGTCTCTCTCTCTCTCTCTCTCTCTCACTTTCTCATTAGTTTCTTTTACAAGAGGATATACAATTTTAATGCATATTAACCTATTTCTTCCACACAGCTGAGCTTCTCTATTCTATCCATCTATCAATCTGCTACATTGACTAGAATGAAGTTTAATAAGATACATTTATATGTATATATTTTCATATCATTTCAGTATTCCAATATTCTATAGGGAGTTCAAGTAAGAACTCTTTTTTATCTGTGATTGACTAACAGATTTCTGAAATTAATTGGTTAAACCAGCAGGTTTGTTGTTGCTTTGAGTTTGGCTCACAGATTTGCGCAGCTCACTAATCTATGTGTCTGGCCACCTGCCTTTGTTTGAGCACCTAAGCTTTACCTCCACCTTTTGAAAGTTGAACCTGAGGTTTGTTAGTTACTGAACTGTCATTCGGAAATCCCTCCATTCTTTTAAGTCCCAAAGGTTTTTTTTTTTAATTCCTGATAAAATGCTTCTTAAACTTAACCACAAAAGGGGGGGAAAATCTCTTCCCTTTTTTTTCTTGGTGCTGACAGCTTGTCTCTCTCTATTTTTCATCCAAACAACTAGAGCTCTGTAAATCTTGTCCAGAAGACACAGACTGAAAGAATTAATCAAAGGGTTGTTTATGAGCTGTTCCAAGCAGATTAAATGTTGTGTTGACAACACAATTTGCAAATTATCTATCAACATCAACAGACACTCAGGGATGAGCCAAACCCATTTGGATACCTAGAGATGCAGGGGGACCACCTATTATTCAGGCAACTTTCCAAAACCAAGTCTTTCTAAAAGAATTTTCTCTATTATAATAGTGCTCATTCTGTTCCTTGGTCCATGTCAGTTCAGAATCCAATTGTATTTCCACTATAATAACTAGATACAAGCTTTGCTAGCATGGTAAACCTCAACTACCATGGGATCATAGAATGTTAGAACTAAAAGACTTCCTTAGAGATCATTTGGTCCAAATTCCTCATTTCACAGTTGAGAAAACCATGTCCCAGAGAGTGGAAGTGATTCGTCCAAGGTCACATCTTCAGTAGCAGCAGGCAGGACAAGAATGATAATCTCCTGAGTTGCAATAATCAAAAAAAAGATGTATGCTAGACATTCGCCCAAAGGGAAAATGTTCCTCTTTTTTTTTTTCCTTTTTTCAGTGGACATTGTTTTTATGGTTTGGTAGTTTTGATAGAACTATCTTGAACACAGAAACCCAAGGGATAGATAAATTCTTAAGAAAAGACTATACCCAAGGTAGAGCTCACTTTATGCAATTCATGAATTTTGAAAAAAAGTTATGAAGAAATCAATTTTGGGCAAATAGAATCATTTTGTAAATGCATTGGAGAACTCCACCATTCAATGCAATTTGGGCCAGAGTCTTTTATAAAACAAATATTTACCCCTCACTTATCTTGTGGGAAAATCCATGCTTTTACATATTGGACTTGTTTAAAGCAAGTTGTACTTACCAACGAATGATCATTTCTACATAGGCTTATCAAGGTATTAAATCATAACTTGGGCTCAAACTGAAATACAACTTTAAAGAAAGAAGTTTTCTAGCATGTTGAATTTAGAAGGAAAAAACAGATCTCAGTGGGGCATATAACTGTAAAATATTCATGAACAAAGATTTCTTAATGATTAAATTTGAGCAGCTTTGAGGAAGGAATATACAATTCAGTTCCCTTCTTAAAGTTGTGTGTTGATCACTTTCTCTGTGACCTTCATTGTGTGATATGTGTATAGGTCCAGAAATGATTAAGTCTTAAATAATGATGAGACTTAAATGATGCTATAACAATAATAACTGGCATCTATACAGCACTTTTAGGTTTTCAAAAGTTTACAAATATTATTTAATTTGCTTGTTTGCATTTTACAGATGGGAAAATTGAAGCAGGAAAATTAAGTGACTTGCCCAGGGTTACCCAGAGAATATCTAAGGTCAGATTTGAACTCATATCTTCTTTTCATTTTTTTTAATGATTCCAAAATTTTTTCCCAATTATATGAAAAGATAGTCATCAACTATTATCCTTTTGCAAGCTTTAAAGTTCCACATTTTTCTACTACTCTCCCTTCCAATCCACCTCCCCAAGGCAGGGAACAATCTGATATAGGTTGTACATGTATAATCATGTTTAACATACTTCCATACTAGTCATGTTAAAAAAGAACTAGAACTAGGTGGAAAAAGCCATGAGGAAAAAAAGGAAAAACATAAAAGAAGTTTTAAAAAAGAAAACATAGTATGCTTTGCTCTGAATTTAGAATTCACAGTTTTTTTCTCTGAAAGGCATTTTCTTTAATTGGTCTCTCAGGATTATTCTTGATCACTGAACTGCTGAGGAAAGTAATGTCCATCATGGTTGATCATCTCACTATGTAGTAACATGCTATGCATACAGTGTCCTCATGCAGTTTTCCATGTTCATGATTTCTTATAGAACAATAGCACTCCATAACATTCATATACCATAACTTTCTTGGCCATTCCCCAATTGATGGGCATCCTCTCAGTTTCCAATTCTTTGCCACTACAAAAAGAATAGTTATAAATATTTTTGTACATGTGGGTTTTTTCCCCTCTTTTATGGTCTCTTTGGAATATAGAGCTAGCAGTGGTATTACTGGATCAAGGGGTATGCATTTTTTATTGCCTTTTGGGTATGAACTCAAGTCCTCTGGACTGTGCGTCCAGCATTCTATCTTCTGAGTCACCTGAAATAGTTACAGATAATTTTAAGCCTGTTTGTAATCATGTGCTTGATAGACTATAATCAAGGGCCGAAATCTCCTGGGTTATTGACCTCCCTCAGTTCAGTAGCTATTATAATTCTTAATCTTGATAAGGAGCCTAACACGGTAAAAAGAGGACTGGATGGGGAGTCAAAATATCAGTTTTCCATTTCCAGTTCTATTACTTACCAGCTGTGTACACTCAAACAAATCTCTTGACTTCTCCAGAGCTCAGTTTCTTTATCTGTAGAATTGTTTAAATGACTTTAAGCAGCTTTCATGTTTTAATCTATTGGTATTTGCTCACCTAATTGTTGAGTAGTTCAGAATATCAATTTTCAGATTATCTGGATTATTTTTCTAATCTAAGTGGTATTGGTTTCAGGAGTAGGCATCATACCTACGCAATATGATTTAAGAGGTGCTACAAGGCCTAGGTTTACGAAACTGGAATTAAACCTCCTTTTCCTGATACAGAACCCCCTAAGAGTCATTCCTTTGGATTAGTGCAACCAAGTCCTGACACAATCATTTGAAGACTACTGTTGTCATGCATATAAGTTACCTGATAAAGGAGATAAATTCGGAGGGATATTCTTTAGCCTTCTGAAATTATAATGAATTCATTTATTTTATTTATTTTACATTCGTTGATAGGACAAAATTCTGACCTTTTGAGAAAAAGGACAAGAAGTACATTGTTTCAGAGAGAGGGAAAGTGGGAAGGAAATATAAGGAGGAAGGGGTAAAGAAGAGGTTGTACAAATTATGGATAAGAAAGTTAACCAGGTGAAACTGAGGCCTTTCACAAGCTCTCTTAAAAGTACCTTCCCACTTTTAATGCTTTCCTAAATGCCCTATATTTAGCTGGTTTGTACATTCATGTTGTTTGTTATCTCCCTCATTAAATTGTAAACTCCTTGTGGTTGGAAGTTATTGTTAGGAAAAGCAATATCACCTGTTCTTCACCAAGACAGAGAGATATTTCAGAGGAATAATGAAAAAGATGTAAAATCATGATACAGTGGAAACAACTTTCACTTGGAAATTAGAAGACATAGTTTTTAGGGCAGTTTCTTCCACAAACTGTATTCAAGGACAACTTGCATAACATTTTTGGAACAAAGTACATTCCTCTTCAAAATGAGAGTGTTGGATTAAAAGACCTGTAAGATTGCTTCTGGGGCAGCTAGGTGGTGTAGTGAATAGAGTATTGATCCTGGAGTCAGGAGAACCTGTGAAACTTTCAAAGAAATCAACCAAGTGAATGAGTTGAGTTGGGATTGGAGAGTAAACCCAGATGTTGTGAAGAACAACAACAAAAAAAGGGGCAAGTGCCCACAGAGAAAGTTTGTCTTGAAATACAAGTTTTAGTCGAAGGGAGTCTGTTGAGGAGATATCCAAGTCTCTTACAAAGATCCAGAGATTCAAACATATATTAGCCTATTTTTAGTTAGTCATAAAAGTATAATCATTTTTAGCTAAGACCTTATTTTTTGCTTGTTTTGGTATAGGGAGTGGTGTTATAAGAAGATACTCCAGAATAATCTTTCTCAGGAAAGTGTGGCCCAAAGTGTCATATAACTCCTTGGTTTTGCTACTTATTTTGCCACTTTATCACTCTGTGATCTTGGACAATTCTTTTCCCTGATATGAACCAAAGTTTTCTTATATATATAAAATGACAAGTTTGAGCTGTTTCCAAATCAAACTCTGATGTTAATCTGTTGTTAATAATTCAAGAACTTCTTGATTTAAAAATGATTTGTTCCTTGAAAAAAGAGAGAAACACCCATGGACTCAAAAATCTTGTTTGACACAGAGCTTAAAATGAAGAAGCCTTATGTATCAATATGCAGGACTGAAGATTCTACCATGTCACATAATTAGACCAAAAGTAATAGATAGGGTTTAAAGTTGATGCTCCAATAGCTGAGGTATTTTTTTTGTCTTCCCAGAGTAGCAGGAAATAGTGCTATTTGGATGAAAGTTGGGCAAGGGTAGGTATTATCCCTGGCAGTCCCAAAGAGTACATTTTCAAAAAATTCCAAAATAGGGATCTTTAGCAGACCATAAAGAACATATATATATATATATGTATGTATATATACATATATATATATATATTTGAAAATTAACTAAAGAAGACTCACAATTTTCATTTAAACAAGTATGCTGGGGTAGAGTGGACTTTGGTTAGGACATTGACTTGGTGATCTATCATCCCTTATTATCATTGTTCAGCTACAACTGCATCAAGGTTATTTGTTTTAGAATTAAAGTTCCTAGATAATAGACTGATATCTTTTAAATTACTTTCTACAGCATCCAATAGGGTTGTGTCTGTGTGTCATGACCTATATGGGAGAATCTTTTGTATCTGTCTCTTTGCAGACTAACTGGCATGGCATGTCCTGACCACCTCTGATCTAAAGTCTGAGAACTACTTTTAGACATTTAAAACATCCAAAAATAAATACTTTTCCAATGTATATATTAGTAATGCTCCATCAAATGATTTAGCAACTTAAGTGATATAGAAAAAATATAAAATCATTAGAGTGATTGTGGTACAAGGTAGGTTAAAGAAAAATGTTAATTTCTACTTGGAGGCATGTATATTCTGTGTTTCTAATAGCCTCAGTGATTTTGGATGGCCCTAAATGTTTTTCCATAAGACAAACTCTTGGAAAATGAGTGGATTTCTACACATTGTAACATTTATATGACAATGGACCTGTTATCACAAAGATATGGGTGCTCCCCTCTAATATTTCAAAAACCAAGCAATGCCTCCATGGTTGCCCCTGTGTGAATCTTCCCCAGGTCTTTTCATATTTTTCAAAGAAGGTTTACTTAGAAAGTCAGAGTTTTCCTCTGGATTCCTAGGCATTGTAAGTGCACCAATGGCATTTTTGGGTGGTGTTTTGGTTAAATATCATTAATGGCTAATATATTATTGATATATTACTGGTCCTCCCCCTTTTCAGTCACATGTCTCTCTGATATTCTTTATGAAACTTCTCTTGCACACAGTCTATATATGCCTATGAGAACAATACCTAGCCTTTTAAGTTGTTTCAAAACCCTTTTCATATCTTAACCCATTTGATCCTAACAATATCCTATTAGGTAGGTGTGCTTGTTATTTCTACTTTGCAGATCAGGAAACTGAGTCTGAGGGATGTTAAGTGACTTATTAAGCATCATATAGCTAGTAAGTGTCTGAACAGAATTCGAATTTAAGTCTTCCCAATTCCATGTTTATCAGTCTATTTATGGTATCACCGAGGTCTAATTCTTCATAGATTACATAATTCAAAGATATACAATCTCACTGAAAGGATTTGATATTTAAAAGTTTGAATTTTCACAGATATATTTGACTATTTATATCAACCAAATATTAAGACCTATTGTAGGTCAAGCAATTGCAAGTTACATAACTTTGTTATTACTCAGTTTCTCAAAAGTCTCTTCTAGCTAGAAATCTAGGATATTATGGAATAATCCCTGCCTCCAAGGAGCTTACATAACATGTAGTAGATGCAAAGAAATTTGGCAGAGAAAGCCAGAACTGGGAGAATCAAGAAATATTCCATAAGCAAGGTAAGACTGAAGCTGATTTTTTTCAGAGGAAATAGGATTCTAAGAGTTAAAAATAAGGAAGAAATGCATTCTAGTCATGGGGGACAGTAAGTAAAAATGGACAGAGACAGATTGAAGGTCATGTGTTCAGAATATCAAAAAGGCCATTTTGGCAAGATCTTAAGAGTTTGTCAAGGGGAATACTGTATGATAAGGCTGGAAAGGTAGGTTGGGTTTTAAATACCTGAGGAGAGTTTATATCTGATCCTAGAGATGATATGGAGCCATTTCAGTTTGAGCAAAAGTGATTCAGTCATATCTGTGGTTTAGGAATACTAATTGTATAACTATTGTGAAAGATACAGCAGAAAGAAAAGAGATTTAAGGGAGCAGATTAGAAGTCTACTTAAAACTCCACTTATGAGAGACTGTGGAAAGAACTAGGGTGGTAAGCATGTAAATGGAGAAAAGTAGACAGATATGAGAAATGTTAGGAAAGTAGAGCTGATCTGACTTGACAATGGATTGCATATTTGAAGGAAGAGAGAATGAGGAGTCAGAGATGACTCCAAAGTTGGAAACTCAGGAGAATGGGAAGTTAGTGGTTCCTTCAATAGAAATAAGACTGATATATAATTGCCAAAGGCAAGTCACCATTATTAAGGCTGCCTGCAGCACAGCCCCAAAAGAAAAAAAAAAATTCCTATAGCCACTAAGATTCTCTAGATATATCTGTTTGTGACTTTTTATGCTGATTGAACCATCTTTTTTTCTGAGTAATTTAATCATTTTATTAATAATGCCAGAATTCTACTAAAAGGATAGTCATTTGACCGTCTCTCTCCTAGAGCAAAGACAGTCAGGGCATCAGTTAGTGGCTTATATGTCTATTGGAAGAAGGGAGTCCCTGAGAGTGGCCATCAATTCTTATTGGCTAACAGTTAATAATAGAATGAATATTGCAATGAGGAGCTGGACCTGAAATATCATTATGTCATTTTCTTTCAGGTTTTTCCCCAGATTTAGGCAATCTTTTTTTTTAATTTTAAATTTATTTAATTTTTATTTTCATCCATTTGTACATGCATATTTCCAAGTTACAAATTTTCCCACCAACTTTCCTTCCCACACCCCTCCCCTCAGCAAGGAATAGTCAGGTTAGCATTTTACATACATATTTTGTGCAATATATTTACAAATTAGTAACTTTTGCCATGAGAAATTAGGATTAAGGGAAAGAGATAATTTTTATAAAGTGTTCACCGGATTCAGAGGCGATTTTTTTCTTTGTGTTTTGTTTTGCTTTGTTTTTATTCCTCTGGTTGGGGATAATATAGTTCATAACCAGTCTAATACAGTTGTCCTAGCTCTCTGAACTGTCAAGAGAAGTTGCTTCCATCAAGATTGTTCATCTCATGATATTGTTGATGTGTACATTGCTCTCTTGGCTCTACTCCTTTCACTCAGCATCAGATCCTGTAAGTCATTCCATGCTTCTCTAGAATCTGACCAATTATTGTTTCTTATAGAACAATAATATTCCATAGTATTTATGTACCATAACTTGTTTAGCCTTTCCCCAATTGATGGGCATCCCCGCAATTTTCAAATCTTTGCCACTACAAAAAGAGCTGCTATAAATATTTTGGAACATGGAGGACTTTTCCCATTTTTTACAATTTCTTCTGGATACAGTCCTAGAATTAGAATTGCTGGGTCAAGGGGTATGAACAATTTTATTGGTCTTTGGGTATAGTTCCATATTGCTCTCCAGAAAGGTTGGATCCATTCACAACTCCACCAGCAATGTATCAATTTCTCAATCCTCCCACAACCTCTCCAACATTGATCATCTTTCCTTTTTCTCAACTGGGCTGACCTAATAGGTATGAAATGATACCTCATTTTTTTCTAGGTTTTTGCAAGGCAAATGGGGTTAAGTGGCTTGCCCAAGGCCACACAGCTAGGTAATTATTAAATGTCTGAAGCTGGATTTGAACTTAGGTACTCCTGACTCCAGGGCCAGTGCTTTATCCATTGCACCACCTAGCCACCCCACAATGTTGTTTTAATTTGCATTTCTCTAATCAACAGTGCTTTGGAGCAGTTTTTCATATGATTATAATATAACTTTAATTTTTTTCATTTGAAAACTATTTATATCTTTGACCATTTATCAATTGGAGAATGACTTCTGATATTATAAATTTGATGCACTTTTCTATATATTTTAGAAATGAGACCATTATCATAACTCCTGGTTGTGAAGATTGTTTCCCAGTTTTCTGCTTTTCTTCTAATTTTGGCAGCATTGATTTTATTAGTGTACTTTTTAATTTAATATACAAAATCATTCATTTTGCAGTTTATAATGCTTTCTAATTCTTTATCCCTTTTCCATAGATCAGATAGAGTATTTTTGGTCTATTAATTTATTTCTGTATAACTCTTTATGTCTAAATCCTGTACCCATTTTGACCTTATTTTGGTATAGGGTGATTGTATCATCTTTGAAAATATTGCATATACTCCTAAATGAAATCCACAATAACTTAAAAGACTTAAATCTCATTATCTACCCCAGAAAAACTAAGTAAATGAGACAATTTAACAAATTTGTTTAGATGTTAACTGTTGTGCATGCTATAAAGTTTACTAGGATAAACATCTCTTAAACTTTGACTTCCTGATAACTTGAGTACAAAACCTGTGAGGAGAGCAAACTGTCCCCTGATGTTTACTCAATCATGGATAACTCAGAGTCAAGAAAAATCATAATAATATCCCTGATAAACATCAAGAACATCTCATGCCCTTTATTAAGTATTCTTCTTTTATATCTAAATAAATCTAGTTAATTGTCATATCTTCTATGAGAATTTCATTTTGTTACAGTATGAGATATCAGATAGACCTGAGTAGAGGATGTGATGGCTCAGATCATATGTGAAGGATAAAGAGGTACAATTATTGGGTAAACAATTCAATAAAATGATTATTTATTGAGAACCTACTATACACCTAGAATTGTTCTACAGACTATGAAAAGTAACCATAAGCTTGACCAAATTCATAAGGAAGGCTTAAAGAAATAGACTAAAAATTTATACTAATTAAAGTTAATATAGTATAAATATGTATTTGTAGATATAAACATATAATCTATATAAATATATGTGTGTACATATAATATATACCTGAATTGTAAAATACATTTGGTATAGTGTATATTTCTAATATAATTGTATATGATTGTGTGCATTCATGTGTGTATACTTATTTTGTCATACAAACACAATTAAGTTTATTAACTTTGTTTAATGGTCACCATTCCTACAAGGCATTTTTTATACAAAATGTTTATAAAAGCTGTTGTATACAAATATTGATCCACATTCTGTTAAAAGAACTGCGATTTTACCTTCAGGTCTTTTTATTTGTATAGTGAACTTTCAAAACCTCTTGTGGTTTGTCTGATAGGCCATTTCTGGCTCATTATCAAAGCAGTTTATGTCTTTGGTTTACAGCAAGTAGTCAGGGAGTGGTATGTCAGATGCCCCCCCCAAAAAAAGGTCAGTCAGGAAGCAATCAATGACCAATAATTTTAGGCAATTCACTTTAGAAACTGAAAACAGATTGGTAGGCTGGCCCCCGCCATCTCCAAGACCCCAAATAAGTTTTGACACAAACTTAGGAAAGAGAAACAGAGCGATCTGTTTCACTTGAAGCAGGTTTTGTTTTGTTTTACTTTGCTTTACCAAAGATGATGTTTGCCTTGAGAGGTTGAAGCATGAACTCTTGTCTTTCACAAATTGGCTACAGAAAATATAAAAAGACAGGAAGAAAAGGTGATGTACTATACAAAACAAGGAAATGTCAGAGATCAAGTTAGTCATATTTTAGCTTTTCATTTGTTTTTCTCAACATAAAATGAAATATGTTAAATCCTGAGCAAGTTGCAATGTGACAAAAACTTAGAGAAGAGAGAGGGAAGAGAATGTAGACCGAGGGAAGAGAAAGGAGAGGAAGAGGAAGAGATGGAGAAGAGGAAACAGGTGAGGGAGGAGAAGAAAAAAGAAAAGGGAAGGGAAGGGGAAAGAAAAGGAGAAAGGGAAGAAAGGAAGGTAACAGAAAAGAGAAAAAGGGAAGAGAATAGTTTGAAGGGAAAAGGGGGAAGAGAAGGAAAATGGAAAAAGAAGGGGGCAGATGTACAAATCTCTACTGTTAAATAGACTCTTTGAGTTCTCCAGGAGACTGAAAATTATTGGAAGGGAGAGGGCGGAGAACTTCCTTCCTGTGATTTTGGTGACTGGGTTATATACCTCAATGAAAATTATTTCATTAAGTTACTAGATCAGATTTGATTAAAATTAACAACTGGCGTTGCCCAGCATATGAATAGAGCTTTTTCATGGGAAGAGTCAGTAAGAATACAGCAGCCTTTACATTCTTATCATTTACAACCATATGAGAGCAATAAGAAAAGAGCTTCCTCAGTCCCACAGCTGGAAAACCCAGCTTCCTAGATAAGAGAGGTTGTGTTCATCGTGACAAAAAGTGCAATATTGTGAAAGAATTTAGAGAAATAATAGGATCCACATGGAAATGCGGAGGACAATTCAACAAATTTGTTCAGGAATTAGCTTATGTTTTAAGCTCCTCTCAGACACCAGTCGTCAAATTCATGACTGCTATCTCACTGATTTGGGTCTTTCAGCTTTGTATAATCACATGTAACTATTCTCTTTCACTAGGAGAAATGACATGTAATGATCAAAACTCTCTGAAAGGAACTGGCTGGGTTTCTGAACCTAGAACAAGTTTTTAAAAGATTGTGAGTTTACCTAAACAATGCAAAGTACATGACCAGAGAAAAGCAATTAGCCTTTTCCTCTCTTTCACCTTCCCTCCTAAATGAACTAAAGACTTAGGAAAAAATCAAAAGCAAACCTATGATAGAACTATCTGTTACATCTTTTTTGTTAATTCCTATATCAAGCTCAATCAAAGTAGAGTTGTCTATTGTTCCATTTTGATATCTTAACCTACATAAAGGAACCTCATTTTATAGGATCACAGTGTTCTTAGGATAATAAGATTATGAAATAGAAAGGAAAGGGACCTTAGAAATCTAATTCAATTTATGCAATTTATAGATGAAGAAACTGCCAAAGAAACACCCAAAATAACACAGGCAGTAAATAACAGTATTGATTCAAATCTAGGTTTTTGCATCTTTCTAAACCAATACAAATACTACCGCATCCTGATGAAGTGATGGGTAAATAAACTTGTTTGTTTTTTCTTTCTGCCTATTAAATAAAGAAAAATATCTCTCAGTAATCCTATCTGTTTCAATTCTCATAGCCATCATTTCATATATATATATGTATATATATACATATATATATATGCAGACTTCTTTTCTTATTTCAGCTCCAGTAGTGAATTAATATTTGTCCGGATTGCAACTGATACTCAACATATTCCAGATGGACATCATCATCTTTGCCCCTAAATTCTATCTTTTTTCCTAATTTCACTAATTCTAAGAATGACAATTATTGATGACTATCCTATTTACTAGACTTGCAACTTTGTCTTTTCATACACTCATCAGCACATTGTCAAAAAATTATCAAATTCTATTAATTCTACTTTCACAACATCTTTGACTTTTCTGCTTTCATGTACTATCAACTTTGTCGAAACCATTTGTGTTAATTGAACTAATATAACTTTAACTACAAAATTATATCTAATAATTCTGCAATACTTAACAATATATAATATAGTTTAACTATAAAATTATAAACATCAAACTAAAATACAATGTAATATAATAATTTAATTATAAAATTATAATTAATAAAATTATATAATTCAATTATACAATTATAACTAATAAACTAAGTCTTAAGTTTAAGTATAAACATAACTAATCCAAGCATAACTAATAATCAAATAGTTTGCCTCCACCTATTTTCCCCTTATTTCAATCTATCCTTTATACATTTGTTGAATTGATCTGACAATGTCACTCCCATTCTTCAAGAAGTTTCAATGGCTCCCTATTGCCTCCAAGATCAAAGACAAAGATATTATTCGACAAAGCTTCCCAGATTCCAAGAGATTCCATGCTACTTTCTTATTCCAAACTGATTCTACATTAGTTTTTGTCTTTTCCAGCCAAAGTAGCATAAAATTCTTCCCTCAACTCTTCCTCTGCACATGTTGTTTCTCATACCTAACAGATTTTGCTATTCACTTCTACCTCTTAAAAATTTCCATTTCCCTTCAAATTATTTTTCAGTGCTATATTTTCACAATAGACTTTTACTGACTCCACTAGTCATTGGTCCTTCCCTTCTGTGAAATGACTTTGTATTGATTTTAATATATTTCATAATTACCTGCCTATGTACAAGATTCCCCCTTTTCCCCCAAGTAGAATATAAACTCATTGAGGGAAAGAACTAATTTATTTTTATCTTCCTATCCCTGATGCCTAAGACAGTAGATGCTTAATGAAAATTTGTTCACTTATATCTTACATTGAATGCTTCTGTAAAAGGAATAGTAAGCTTTTAATTCCACTTTTTTGGCAAATCTAGTTTGTGGAGGTTGGGACTGGTTAAATCAAAATATATCTCTGAAGAGTTTTACTTTGACTGGGTCCCAGTTGAGAGAGGTAGAAAAAAGAAAGTAGAGCTAAAAGTCAGAAATGGAAGAGATAATTTTGTTTATCTCTTCTTTCTGATTCTTTGAGGCAGTTAATAGCTTTTATAAAATCAATAATTTTAACAAGTTCTACTCACCTACACACCTGGACAAATTGGTATAATTGTGAGTCTCAATTCCAACTGCCTACCCTTGCTGTGTGTGGGTACCATATTTAAAACAGAAATTGGTAGTGAGTAGCTCTGTTCTGGTGGCCCTCTCATACAGGCCCAGACACAAAAAAATCCTATTTGCATATAATGGGTACACAATACAGATTTGTGAAATTGAGTTTTCATCTGTATAGCCATTTTAATTGAAGTCAACCAAGTTATTAGATTTCCAAAGGAGGGAGGACAGAAAGCTCAGAAGTTTGGGAAACACTCTGACTTTGAGGGTATGGTAACATGTTAAATAAGCCAGTGAAGCAGACAGAAGATGTGAGAAAAGTAGGAAGAGAACCTGAAGGATTTAAACAGGAAGTCATGGTGAATCATAGTGTCATGTTTGTAGATGGTAAAGTTAGGTGGGATAATCAAGTTTAGAGGAAAAGATAATAAGATTACCTATAAACACATTAAGTTTGAGATGTCAATAAGACCTCTAGGTCAATATGTTCTGTACCTATTTGTATCTAGGACTAGAGCTTGGAAGAGAGATCAAAGATTGAAGATATAGATTTGGGAGTCATTTCAGAAGGCACAATGATTGATACTATTGGAGTGATGAAGTTTGCCAAAGCAGAGAATGGATCAAACAAAAACAATCTTGGAGTATCAAGTGTCCTTCAATGAAATGAATAACTTGGGCAAGTAGTGAATTCCTTCACTAGGGGTCTTCAAGTGAAGACTGAATAATCATTTATTAGAGATGTTGTAAATGGGATTTTTTTTCAGGTATAACATCTTGGACTAGAGGACCTTGGAGATCTGCTACAACTCAGATACATTGTGATTTTGTGATCTCATAATCTCAACTAGTTATTTGTTTTTAGGATTATAGATTCAGAGATCTGGTTAGTCATCCAACCAATCAATCAACCAGCATGAGTTAAGTACTTACTAAATTCAAGGCACTGTGCTAGAGATAAAAAAAAAAAGGCAGAACAACTTTTGTACTCTAGAAGTTCATGTTTTAATTAGTGAGACAATATGTAAATAAATAAGTACAAATAAGACACGTGGAGAGTAGATGATATGTGATCTCAGAGGGGAAGGCACAAATATCTAGTGGGACTAGAAAAAGATCTCCTACTGAAGATGGGCATTGAGATGAGTCTTTTTTTATTTTAAATTATTTTTCTAATTAAATGCAAAGGCAGTTTTCAACATTCATCCATTTGCAAGTTTATGACTCACATTTTTCCAATACTCTCCTTCCCCCCCCTTCTACATGGCAGTGAACAATCTGGTAAAAGTTATTCATGTACAATTGTGTTTAATATATTTCCATTTTAGTCCTGTAGTGAAAGAGGAATTAGGACTAAGGGGAAAAATCATTAGTAAAAAAAGAAAAAAACCATAAAAGAAGTTTTAAAAAGTGAACGTAATATGCTTTGCTCTACATTCAGATTCCATAGTTTTTGTTGGTTTTTTTATGGATGTGGATGACATTTTCCACAACAGGTCTCTCAGAATTGTTCTTTTTTAATGTTTTTAATTTTTGCAAGGCAGTGCAGTTAAGTGACTTGCCCAAGGTCACACAGCTAGGTAATCATTAAGTGTCTGAAGCTGGATTTGAACTCAGGTCCTCCCCAGTCCAGAACCAGTGCTCTATCCACTGTCAGAATTGTTCTTAATCTTTGAGTCTTGAAGGAAGCCAGGGAGACCAAGAAGAGAAGGTGAGGAGAATAAGTCTATTTTAGACTTGAAGTATAGTCAGTGTAAAGACTCAAAGATGGAAGATGGAGTATTATGCTCAAGGATCAACACATTTCAGTAGGTGTGTGTTATGTAGTTGCTGGATTACATATATATATACATATATGCATATATACATATATGTATATAGAAATAAATATTTAGCTGCAAATTGGTTAAGGTAGAGATGACAAGATTTATTTACAAATTAAATGTGTGTGGTAAATGTGAATGGGGAGTTGGAGATGGTGCCAATCTTGTGAACCTGAAATGACTAGGAGGATGGTGGTATCTTCATCAGAAATAAGGAAAACTGGGAAGAGAGGAAGGGACTTGGGGAGTGAGAAGAAGATAAAGAGTTCTATTTTAACCATACTGGGTTTGAGGTTCTTACAGTATATTTACTTTGAAATTTGCCAAATGCAAATAATTAAAATCAAGTTAAACTGGAGTTTGAGACCTAGAAATTGAAAAACCTTCAGGAGCCATCTTCATATATCCCTACATGTTATAGAAGAGAAATCTGAGGTTCTCCCTTGGCAGAACTTTCCAGAATTAAAATCTACTTCAGTGCTTTAATATTTTAAAATCAATGTGTCAATTTCTTCCACTTCCATGGAAAGCCACCATGCTATAACTTAATAGATGGTGTCTGAGATTTGGTCTGACCAGAGAATTTATCACCCTGTAGTCACCTTAGAAGACTCTTAATCCTCTCCAAACTCAGTTAGACTGGACTTAGGGTAATAGACACTAGTTTACCTGGTTAAACTTGAAATCTTCCTTCTTGGTACTTCCAGGCATAAGCTCTGAGAATTCAGGATCAACATCATATAATATGAAGCATTTAATTTGTCTTTAGGAGGGGCTGCTAGGTGGCATAGTGGATAAAGCACCGGCCCTGGAGTCAGGAGTGCCTGGGTTCAAATCGGGTCTCAGGCACTTTAATAATTACCTAGCTGTGTGGCCTTGGGCCAGCCACTTAATCCCATTTGCCTTGCAAAAACCTAAAAAAAAATAATAATTTGTCTTTAGGATAATAATGATAGTGATAATTACATCAGAATTCCTTATATTGGATACTATTTCATACTTTTCCCAGGGTTTCACATTCATTTCCTCACCTAAGACTCATGACTACCTTGTAAGGCAGATAAGGCAGATTTTTCATTTTTCTTCACAGGAAACTGAGACTCAAAGAGATTAAGTAATAATAACAACAAAAATGGTAATAACATTTATATAGACAGCTAGTGTAATACATAGAGTGCCTAACACTAAAAGTTTTGTGACCCTGAGTAAATCACTTAACCCTGTTTGCCTCAGTTTCTTCATCTGTACAATGACCTGGAAAAGTTAAAGACAAAACACTTCAGTATCTTTGTCAAGAAACCCCAAATGGAGTCAAGAAAATGTTTGAACAATTTAAGATTTTTAACAATTTGAAACATTCTCTTTCATTTTATTCTTATAACATATATGGGAGATGGGTGTTATTAGCAAATCGAAGCAGAAATAAATAAAGTGATTTGTTCAGTCATACCACTAGTGAGTATCTGAAGCTGGATTTGAACTCAGGTCTTCCTGACTCCACATCCAGTTTTCTATTCACTGCACTAACCATATTAACATTTGAGGCTTATGACTGCCTTGTGAGTTAAGATAGATGTTCATTCTACAGGTGAGTAAATTAAGGCCATATATGTTATTTGTTTTCCCAGAATCATCTAGTTGATTCATGACAGAGAAAGGATCAGAAACCAATTGTCTTTACTCTCCATCTTTCCCCCATTCCACACTAATTCCCTATTCCACCTATATATTATTCCTGACTAGATGTTTAAGGGGGAATGTTTAAGGGGGACTAGATTCTTCAGAACAAGAAAGAAAGAGGGATCATTACAATGTATGGTAAAGCACCAACATATAAACTGTACTCATCAACATTCAATTTGCAAGCAATGAGAGGGAAGTGGTGCTTACAGGTCCCAGAGGCTATCGAATATTGGCAATGTCCTTTTTGGCAGTGATTCCCATTCCTAAGTAGGGATGTTGAAATCTCTCAGGTGGAAAAACCTATCCAGGGCACCCAACCATCTAATGTTACAGTGAGCTGCTCTCTACAGTGACACTCCTCCCCTTTTAAGTATTCTGGAGTAAGCAAACTTTATATAAGGACACATACATAACTTGAGATGCCTCACAATGCTTCTCCCATTCTAGATAATTCCAGAATAAACAGCTATATTCTAATAGATTTGACAGACATAGACTATTTCAGAACAAGGAGGCTATGCTAACATTAAGAAAGAAGAGCAATCTTGATTGTGCTTTTTTAACTTAATAACAACACTTGACTTTGTCATTGGGAATAGAGATGTAACATACCATCTACTTGTGACCTATTGATCTTCGGGGCAAGTGCAAGCCTTATGATTCTGGGGTACCTAAACTTAATTGAGTATTCAGTTGGTGATCTGGCACTCAGCCTTAAACAAACAACTTTATGTTACTAGACCTCTTGGAGTCTTGATCAAAATCAACTTTTTTATCTTCTTGCAACCTAAAATATATGTTTGCTGACAGAAATGCCCAATTGAGCCACTATGGGCTTGAGGGTTGATTGAGTCCTTACTCTTGAAAAAGAAACACTTTGCCTGAAAACATTTTGGGGGTAGGGGGAAGCGAGGCACGATCAGGGCTGTCATGTTTCGTTTGTTTCTCAATTAAAGCAGTCTGCTCTAGTGCTCGAGTGTGTGAATTATCATCTTCCTAACATTAAACACTTGATTTAAAGGATATTCCCTTTGAAGAAAGGTATAATTTGGGAATCATTTGAAGTCTCTAAGTGGTTGGAAACTGGGTTTAGCCAGATTTCTTGCTGTAAGCAAAAGTCAGCCTCTGACAAGAAGCTGTTGTACTTTATTGATGCAAAGAAGGTAAGTACCCTCTTGTGGGTTGCTCAGTTCAAGTGCATCCTGGTTGTTATTTGCTAACTGCAGAGTGCAATTCAGAATGTTTTTTGGATACATTTCCCCATGTAATCTAGTTCTTTTAGTTAAAAAAAATCTTTCTAATAACTGGGGGAACCAGGGGGCTATTAAAGATAGGTTGGTTGCATCCTGGCTTTCATGAGACAAGGATAGCTGCTCATTATTTATTCATATATAATATTGTGGCAAAATAGAGAACAAAACAAAGGCAGACGAAATTTCCAAGCATAAAAACACATGAAAGGAAATGTGGCATAAGGGAGAAAGCTGGCCTTGGGATCAGAGAAATCTGTACTTAAGACTTTCCTCTGATATATAACTAATATATTTTATGGGTAAATTGTCTAATATCCCAGATGTGATGGTCAGAATTAGCTTAAATTCAATATTGGATTGAAATTCAGTATTTGTACTGAATTAAAGAGTTAACATTAAAGAGTTAACGAAAGGAGATTACTCAGTCATATTATAGATGGAATGTTCAACAGGAATATTCCAGGAATTTAGGTGGATTTACCCTTATGCCCCTCACCACTGCATGGAAACAATTTGATCAGCAGGACAGGGCATGCCAACCCCTATGGTCTTGGTATATCTGCCAAGTCTTAAGAGCCCTGACTCCAAAGGGTGAGACTTAGGTACTCTTAAGTGACTAGGAAACCATGTAAATATGGCCAGAGGCTCCCAGGAATGTACATTACAGGAAGCATAGTTTGAGCCTTAGTCATATGGGCCAATCAGGTTCTGAGGGGAAAAAAAATTCCTCTTCTGTGAAAATCTAACCTAAATTAGAAAAGTAAAGAAGTTGGGATATTTTTCCCATTATCCTAGACAAATATGTAAGAATGAAAATTAAAGATTGAATGTTCATTAAAGCATGAAAATTAAAGATGAACTGATAAATGAAGTTTCTATTCTGATAATTTCCTATGAAAATGAAATCCTAGATCTGGATTTCATTCCCTATTATAAACCCAAATTTGATTTCATATATAGAGTAACAGACTAAATCACTGAAGTATTTGGGGGGGGGGTTGCTGGATCAAAAGGTATGTATATTTTTATTGCCTTTTGTGAATAATTCCAAATTATTCCCCAGAAAGATTGGATGAGTTCACAGCTCCACTAACAATGCATTAGTCTCCCAGATTTCCCATATCCCTTCCAACATTGATCATCGTCCTTTCTGATCATATTGGCCAGTCTGAGAGGCATGAGGTGGTACCACAGAGATGATTTAATTTTCATTTCTCTAATAAATAATCATTTGGAGCAATTTTTCATATGACTATGTTAGCTTTGGTTTCCTCATCTGTAAATTGCCTCTGCATATCCTTTGACCAATGTCAATTGGGGATGTTTTTTATAAATTTGACTCAGTTCTCTATATATTTTAGAAATGAGTCCTTTGTCAGAAATGCTAGTTGTAAAAATTGTTTCCCAATTTACTACATTTCTTTTGATCTTTATTACAGTAGTTTTTTCTGTGCAAAAGCTTTTTAATTTAATGTAATCAAAATTATCTAGTTTGTTTTTAATGATGTTCTCCATCTCTTCCTTGGTCATAAACTGCTTCCCTTTCCATAGATCTTATAGGTAAACTATTCCTTGATGTCCTAGTTCACTTAAAATATTGTCTTTTATGTCTGAATTCTGTATCCATTTTGATCTTATCTTTGTATAAGATGTGAGGTGTTGGTCTAATCCAAGTTTCTGCCATAAAATTTTCCCAACAGTTTTTATTGAAGAGAGAGAGAGAGTTTTTATCCCAAAAGCTGGCCTCTTTGGCCTTATCAAACAGTAGGTTACTATAATCATTTCCTTCTACTGCACCTAATCTAGTCCACTGATCCACCACTCTATTTCTTAGCCAATACCAGACAGTAATCTGGTACGGCTAGGCATCTTCTTTTGCACTTTTTTTTCATTAAATCCCTGGAAATTCTTGCCTTTCCTTCTTGCCTATATGAATTTACTTACAATTTTTTCTAACTCATGAATGTAATTTTTTGGAATTTTGATTAGCAGGGCACTAAAATAAGTAGTTTAATTTAGATAGTATTGTCATTTTTATTATATTAGCTCGGCCTATCCATGAGCAATTGATATTTGCCCAGTTTTTTAAATCTGATTTTATTTGTGAGAAAAGTGTTTTATCGTTGTTTTCATAGAGTTTCTGAGTCTGTCTTGGCAGGTAGACTCCCAAGTATTTTACATTGTCTGAAGTTATTTTGAATGGGATTGCTCTTTCTAACTCTTGCTGCTATATCTTGCTAGTCATATACAGAAATGCTGAGGATTTATGAAAGCTTATTTTATATTCTACAACTTTGATAAAGCTGCTAATTGTTTCTAGTACTTTTTTTATTTTTTTAGGATTCTCTAGGTATACCATCATTTCATCTTCATAGAATGAGAGTTTTGTTTCTTCCTTCCCAATTCTAATTCCTTTAATTCCTTTCTCTTCTCTTATTGATGAAGCTAACATTTCTAAAACATTATTGGATAGAAGTGGTGATAACAGACATCCTTGCTTCACCCCTGATCTTATTAGGAATGCCTCTAGCCTATACACATTGCATACAATGCTTGTTGATGGTTTCAGATAGATACTGCTTATCATTTTAATGAACAATCCATTTATTTATTTTATTATTTTTTTTTAAGATTTTTGCGAGGCAAATGGGGTTAAGTGGCTTGCCCAAGGCCACACAGCTAGGTAATTATTAAGTGTCTCAGACCGGATTTGAACCTAGGTACTCCTGACTCCAGGGCCGGTGCCTTATCCACTGAGCCACCTAGCTGCCCCGAACAAGCCATTTATTCCTTTGCTCTTTAGTGTTTTTAGTAGAAAAGGTGTTTTCAGCATCTGTAGAAATGATCACATGATTTCTGATGTTTGTTATTGATATAGTTAATTAAACTAACAGTTTTCCTAATATTGAAACAACCTTGCATTCCTGGGGCAAATCCTGCTTGGTCATAGTGTGTTATACTAGTGATAATTTGCTGTAATCATTTTGCTAAGATTTTATTTAAGATTTTTGCATCTATATTCATTATGGAGATAGGTCTATAATTTTCTTTCTCTGTTTTGACTCTTCCTGGTTTAGGTATCAGCACCATATTGGTGTCGTAGAAAGAGGCAGAGTTCTATCCTCACCTATTTTGCCAAAAAGTTTATAAAGAATTGGAACCCATTGTTCCTTAAATGTTTGATAGAATTCACTTGTGAATCCATCCTGCCTGGGAGATTTTTTTCTTAGGGAATTCAATAATAGCTTGTTGAATTTCTTTTTCTGAGATAGGGTTATTTAAATATTTAATTTCCTCTTCTCTTCATTTAACCTGGGCAGCTTATATTTTTGTAAATATTCATCCATTTAACTTAGATATCAAATTTATTAGCATACAGTTAGGCAAAATAATTCTGTATTGTTACTTTAATTTCCTCCTCATTGGTGGTGAATTCACCTTTTTCATTTATGATACTGGTAATTTGGTTTTCTACTTTCTTTTTTTTAAATCAAATGAACCAGAATTTATCAATTTTATTGTTTGTTTTTCATAAAACCAACTCTTGGCTTTATTTTAATTCAATAATTTTCTTGCTTTCGATTTTATTAATTTCTCATTTATTTATTAGAATTTCTAATTTGGTATTTAATTGGGAGTTTTTGATTTGTTCTTTCTCTAATTTTTTTTAGTTTTATGATTTCCTCTTTCTCCAATTTATTCATGTAAGCCTTTAAAGATATAATATATCCCCTGATGACTGCCTTGGCTGTTTCCCTAAGTTTTGATATGTTGTCTCGTTATTATCATAATCTAGGAGGAAATCATTAATTCTTTCTATAATTTGTTATTTGATCCACTCATTCTTTAAAATAAGGTTTTTTTAGTTTCCAATTAATTTTAGGTCTATCTCTCCCAGGACCATTATGGCATGTGATTTTTATTGCATTATGATATAAGGAGGACATATTCACTATTTCTGTCATTCTCCATTTGATTTTGAGGTTTTTATAGGCTAGTACATTGTCAATTTTTGTGTAGGTGCAGGAAATAAAAAAATATATATTCCTTTCTATCCCCATTCAACTCTCAAAGGTCTATCATGTCTAGGTTTTCTAACATCCTATTTACCTCTTAAACTTCCTTATTGTTTATTTTATTGTTAGAATTATCTAAATCTGACAGCAGGAGGTTGAGGTCTCCTAGCAGTAGAATTTTACTGTCTATGTCATCCTGTAACTCATTTAACTTCTCTAAAAATTTGTATGCTATACCACTTGGTGCATACGTATTTAGTATTGAAATTGCTTCATTATCTATGGTACCTCATAGGAGGATATAGTTTCCTTCCTTATTTCTTTTAATGAGGTCTTTTGCAGTCATTTTGACTGAGATAAGGATTGCTACCCCTGCATTTTCACTTTAGCTGAAGCAAATATATTTTGCTCCACCCTTTTACCTTTATTCTGTATGTATCTCTCTGCTTCAAATGACTATCTTGTAATTTGACGCCATATTTTGGATCCATATTATGGATTCTGTTTTTTTAATCCAGTCTCCTATTCACTTACATTTTATGGGAGAGTTCATTCCATTCACAAAGTTATAATTACTAACTTTCTATTGCCCTCCATGCTATCTTCTCTCTGTTTATATTTTTTCCCCTTTTTCACTTTATCCATATTCCCTAGTATTTTGTTTCTGAATACCACCACCTTCAGTATATTTACCCCCTTGTATTCAACTTCCCACCCCTTTCTTTTCCCTTTCCTTTTGCCCCTTCTTTCTTCTTTTAGATCCTCTTTTCCTCCCCCCTCCCCCTTTCCCCTTTATATACTTGAAAGGTAAGACAAGTTTCTCAACTTAACTGAGTGTGTGTGTATGTTAACTTTGAGCCAAATCTGAGGAGAGTAAGATTCAGGCAGTTTTCACCTCCTCTTTTCTTCCCCTCTATTGCAATAGTTCCTTTGTACCTCTTTAAGTAATGTGATGCACCCCATTCAGTCTGCTTGATCCTCCTGTTTCTTTACTGTTCACCTTTTAAAGGAGATATTGTTTTTAAATTATTCTATCAGAGTCATAGATAAGTCATGAGTGTCCATCACTTCTGGTTAAGTATATTTCTCTCTAAAAAATTACAGTTCTTAAGTGTTATGAGAATCTTTCTCCTTGGTTGGGATATAGCTAGTTTCATTTTATTGGATAGCAGTTTTTTTCTTTACCTTTTGTTTAACCTTTTCATATGTCTCTTGAGTCTCTTGTTTGATGTCCAAATTTTTCTATTTATCTCTGGTCTTTTCATGAGGAAAATTTTGAAGTCTCCTATTTTGTTAAATTTCCATCTTTTCCCCCTGGAAGAGAAGGCTCAGTCTTGCCAGATAGTGGATTCTTGGCTTACTCTTTGGAATATCTCATTCCAGGTCTGTCGATCCCTTAACAGTGATGCTGCCAGATCCTGTGTAATACTTACTGTGGCTCTTTGGTATCTAAATTGTTTCTTTCTGGCTGCTTGCAGGATTTTCTCTTGGATCTGGCAGTTTTGGAATTTGGCCATGCTATTCCTTGGTGTTTTCATTTTAGGATCCCTTTCAAGAGGGTATCAATATATTCTTTCAATAACTATTTTTCCCTCTAGTTCCATGATATCAAGGCAGTTTTCCATCATTAAATCCTGAAATATTAAGTCCAAATTTTATTTTCTCTTCAATGTTTTCAGGAAGTCCAATGATACTTAGATCGTCTCTTCTGGTTCTATTCTTAAGGTCAGTGGTTTTGCGATGAGGTGTTTTACATTTTTCCTATTTTTTTTTTACTTTTTGGTTTTGTTAACAGATTCTTGTTGTATCATGAAGTCATCAGTTTACACAGATTCCATTATTTTTTAGAGAAGAATTTTCTTCATTTACCTTTGTCAACTCCTTTTCCAATTGGTCAGTTCTATTTTTGAAGGACTTTTCCATTTCTCCAAGTATAGTTTTGAGAGAATTAGTTTCTTTTTGTATTTGTCCAATTGTATTTTCCAAGGATTTGTTTTCTTGTTGCAAGATATTAATTTTCTCTTGCAAGGTGTTAATTTTCTCTTGAATTTCTTTTTCCAATTGATTTTTAAACAGCTTCCTGATTTCTTCTAAGTCTTTCTGGGTGGAGACCAAATCATATTCTCCACAGAAGTTCTAGATCTCTCTATGTCAGTGTCTTTATCATCAAGGTAGTTTTCTATGGACCTCCCCTTTTTCAATGGCCTTTCTTCATTTTCCTAGGATTTTGTGTTGGGAGAGGGGCTGGTTCACAAAGATTTGTCTTTGAAAACCCTAGAAGGCTGTGCCTACTGGGTTTAGTAACTCTAAGTGTGCCAACTGGTAGGGAGTGCTAGTTGCTTTCTCTGGAGTGTCTGTGGCCTTGATTTGAGACCCTCTTGCTAGGCCTGGAGGGGGTAAGATGTGGCTGCAGGTTCTGAATTATTCTTGAACAATGTGGGCTATGCCCTGGGGTGAGTATGTTAATCTCCCTATGCTACTGAGGGAGCTCTGCTGCCCACACCTAAGCCTGGGAGGTTTGGAAGTGGAGCTGTTATTACTGTATTTGTTCTGGGGAGAGGATGCAATATGGAGTTCATGGCCCCAAGCCTAGGGGATCAATATCCAGAAGCACTCTGAAACTCTCTCTGCTGGAACTCACCCTCCAGGCTTACTGGGGCTCCCCAGACCTCCACTTCCACAGCCAAAGACTCCTAGCATTGGACCCCAGCTCCCAAGGTCAAAGCCTCGATGACTGATTTTAGGATAGTCCGGCTCTCACCCTGCTCCCACTGGCTCTCTGCAATCTGCCCCAGTTCAACTATGATCCCAAGAGACAGACCTTTTGTCAAAATATTCTTCTCCTAGCTTCTCTTTCTGGGTTTTGCTGATAGGATTTCTGTTAAGAGGGTTTCTTTCATAGTATTTCTGAGGAGAAACCACGAAACCTTAGCTCAGTGCCTCTCTTCCCTCCACCATCTTGGCCAGAAATGTAGACAGGTTTTTAAGAAAAAATCAATAAACACATAATATCCATGACAATTGTAAATGTGCATATGCATTTGTATCTATTACAAGATTCTATTTATTGATCATTCTGATTATATTTCCATGATTCCCTTTATAAAAATTTATTTGAAACATCAGACCCTTTTGTGGACCATCATTGTTCTATTCCTTCCCTAGTTTTTGTTGGAGGTATTCTGTGTTCATCAGATAATGAGGGCTGGGTCATTGCTGGGGAGATGCCTAATGACTACTATGGTAAGACCTGTACTCCAGTCTAACCAGTGTGGATTCCACCCTTCTCTGTCATTATCTTTCTTTAATTGAAAATCTGGCCTTTGGTGATGATGGTAAAGCATTGATGAAAAGTAAATGTTAAGGCTTTCTGCCTTTTCCTTTTCTATGTTACATTTTCTACTGCTTTTTTATTTACTTAAAATAATTACCTGATGCTAAAGTTGACAATAGCCTTCCTGCCATCTAATATATGAGGAGATGGTTGTTAATAATTTATTTCCTTTTTTAAGACCAGGAAAAGTTGGCTTCATTTGAAAAATATGAGGTTATATCTTGGATGGAACTCATACATAGGACTTTGATTAAATATATATTTGAATCACCTTAATTTTTATATATCAATAGGGAACTATACATTAAATATTCATTGGCATGAATACACACACACATAAAAATACACTATACAATGCACATGTTTTTGCATATGTATATGACCACATGTACACAATTATAGTTACATGCTTATATGTGAATGCTCACATATGCAGACATACATACATATTATATATATACATATACATATATATATACATATATATATATATATATATAGTATATATTCTCATATTTCCTCATAGGAAAATTTGTTCCCAGGACTCTAATGAGACAGAGGAATGCTTCATAAAATCTATATACTTGAGTCTTTTTTTCCTCTTTCTCTCAACCATTCTATTGTTTGTTTGATATATATGAACCACCATGGAGTGAGAGTAAAAGACAGAAGTGCTTCAAGTGTCAAGGTTTCTCTCTGCTCTGGGATTGTGGATCTAATGGCAAGAGATAAATTCTGGAGTCTGCCTAGCATTATTACCATTTGTATGGTTAAAGCTTCCCTGAGCTGGCATATGGGGCTTAGGAGAATAGTGGAGGACAAGGGTGAGAATACTATGAGTATATAGGCAGCAACAGGCTGAAGAGTTGTTTTTATTCATCCATTCATTCATTTTTATAATAGTTATATTACACTTTCTTTCTGTTTTCTCTCTATATAATTACCAAGTTTTCTATAATTGGGTTTTTGGTATTTTGATGCTGTTGTTGTTTTGAAGTTGTGGTCAAGAGATGTTTCCCAATTTATCTTCTGTGGATTCTCCAGGAGCTATTTTTTACATTATTTAGCAAATGTGAGAAAAATAAGATATTTCTCAACCATGATGAAGTACATATACACATGAGTGGTTTGTTGTTAGGCACTGATCCCATTTGCATACAAGTATTTTGATTGCAGAAAGGTGTAGAAAAATCACAATTCTGTTTTGAAAATAGATGAACTTAGGGCAGCTAGGTGGCATAGTGGATAAAGCACCGGCCTTGGAGTCAGGAGTACCTGGGTTCAAATCCGGTCTCAGACACTTAATAATTACCTAGCCATGTGGTCTTGGGCAAGCCACTTAACTCCATTTGCCTTGCAAAAGAAAAACCCTAAAAAATAGATGAATTTAGATTACAAAGATCTGATAGTTGAGGAGAGTCATGGGTTGTTCTGAAATCATGAAAGAAAACTGTCTCCAGATAAATAACAGAGAAATGCTTGAATTAATGATGACTACATTGATAGTATTGTGGCCAATCGGTCCATTTGTACATTTTAGAGTTTTAACAGTTTTAAAACAAATAACTACATGGAAGCTATGGGAAGATTATTTAAAGACAGCAGAAAATGCCATACCTTAGAGAGTTTCCAATCTTTAAAGTTTAACATAAGTTAGAAATACTCCATTGCTTCCAAGGAATTACTGCTTTGAAGCATTAGAAAACAGAAGCAGAAGAACCGAAAAGGAGTAGGAGGAAACTGAGTATAAGAGGAGCCAGGAACAACAAACAAAGGAAGCAAGAAAAGCTTCTTATAGAAGACTGGGGGTTAGACAGAAAAGCTTTGCAGCTGTTGGGCTTGGAGCCATGTTGATTGGAGGAGAGGCATTGCTTTGCTAAGAGCTGATTGGTTTATGACAAGAGAAATTAATTCTGCTGTTGAGATTGCTTGGGGTTTTTGTTCTCTAGTAGTTATCTATAATCTGAGAAAGGGAAAAGCTTCCAGAGGTGATGATTATTGATATTATTTATCTGATTCTCTCTCATTTGAGAGGCAGAAACAGAGCTGGTAAAGACAGACCTTTTAAATCTTTCTTTTGCTGTTGGAAGAGGCTTGATTTTGCTGAAAACTGAAGAGTTAGCAGAGAGAAGTCTACATATCACTATTTATATCTTGAGAAGGAGAACCTTCTCAGAATTCCACAACAGATTTGAGTTTTGCAGTTTTTGGTTTTAAAGAAACTGTCACTGAAAGGGTGTGTGTATATATATATATATATATAATATAATATATATATTATATTATATATATCCTCTTCCTATCACTCTGCTAAGTGAGGCTGTGTATTAAAAGAGTTTTTCACTGCTTCAGGAAAAGGGAGAAGTGGTTTTGTACACCTGAAGATCAATGAGGACTACTAAAGGAATAAAGATCAAAGAAGCACCTTGGGCTAAACCAGTAATACATGCCATCCAGGGTCATGAATTGCCCTAGGCAAATGATTTATGCTATTAATTCACCTCCCTGCAAATTTTCAGCACTGTGTGCCCACTCTCCTTTGTTTATCCTGGACACATTGTTGGAAGAATGTGATCTAGGTTAATTATTGGATTGCTTTGGGATTTTTTTTTTTTGTTGTTCTTACTCTTGTATTCTGTTGATTAAATGCTATTACTAGTATTAGTATTATTATTAGTTTCACCCATTGAGCAAATGTTATAAACATATTTGCTTTTGCTTTATGCAAATATTTCATGTTTAAAAGTTACTGGTGTCATTATGATTGATTTAGTATAAATGGAAGCTCAAGAAACCCCACCTTTGTGCACTATAGTAAAACTATTGCTAGGAACTACAGTGATGAATAGTAAGGGTAGAAGGGTAGACCCAGAGAGTTTGAATAGCCTTGGACTTTCCTCCACCAGTTTGAGAAGACCTCCAAATTTGATTTCTGAAGTTGAATGAGCTGGGAGAGAGAGAGAGAGAGAGAGAGAGAGAGAGAGAGAGAGAGAGAGAGAGAGAGATATGAGAATTGTCCCTTGCCAAGGTCTATAATGCCCACATGGAGAGGTCAATGGTTATGCCAGGTCTATACCAACAGATTGGTTCATAATCAATTGTGATTTCTTTTTCATTGGTTGAAATCCATGGATTCTCCTGGTGGATCATTTTGTTTCAAAGATCTCTAATAGAGAAAAAATAATCAATCTTCTGGTGTTTTTCCTTGACAAGTCAGATCAGTTTTGGTGACATAATTTTTATTATTTGAGTAATAATGATGTACCATGTCTTCTAGAGCACTGGTTTTTTAACAATGCAGATAGAGCTACTTGGAGGACACTGGAAAGAGAAAACTATTCAACCTAAGAAATAAAGATAGTGGGGATATTTTATAAGATACAATTGAAAATGTAAGGGAATATGAAGTAGTAATTAAGAGCTATGGGGAGAAAAATAAAACCTTATCCATTTTCCATAAATTATCTGAGGATGTAAACCCTTCTAAAAGTTCCTAGTAAGATAGAGGTTTCAGAAAGTAATTGGAGTCTGATTATCAAGCCTCTTACAGAGGAGGAGACGATACTACCTAGAGTTAAAATGATGTTAATTAATGAAGGAGTATCTGGAGATAAATTATTAGAATTAACTTCAAAGAAAAAGTCATTTGAAATGCCAGATATAGCTGTCAATGTTATTAGTCTCTCTCATACCATAGAATATAATATTCTATCATAGTGGGACTACAGACCTAGGATAGAACTGCTTTTTTCTAGGGAAGGACCTTGGTCCCCTTGGGAAAGAGACATGAGATATTTGTAACAGAAGTGTAATGGGAGCCTTCCAACAGTGGCAGATAACCAACATGGAGAAAAGAAGTAGATTATTAGAAGTCCTGAAGGCACAGGATTTAAAATTGTGCAATATATAAAAACTACAGAACCTGAAATCACCTGGCAAGAGTTTTTGCAGAGACAAGAAATGCAATTTGTTGTTGGTGGGATGCCTCAGCATGCATATGCCAATTTCATTCAATATGTTATTCTGCCAAAGGGAGAAATACACTTTGAGTTTGTAACTCAAGTGTATGGTTGTCTACAAAGTCTCTCTGGTAGTGAGAGTAGAACGAAAATCTGAGGTACTAGAAACAATAAAACTGGATCAAGAATGCTGCCATATAGCATACAAAACTGAAGGCATATAGACTTGGACTTGTTTATGAACAAAAGATGTCAAATTCTTATGAGTTATTTAAAAATGCAACTGGGGCAGCTAGGTGGTGCAGTGGACAGAGCACTAGCCCTGGAGTCAGGAGTACCTGAGTTCAAATATGACCTCATACATTTAATAATTACCTAGCTGTGTGACCTTGGGAAGTCCCTTAACCCCATTACCTTAAATAAAACAATTAAAATAAATACTGCAAACCATTTTGAATGTCATTTCTCCACCAAAAGGAATGAACTAACATAAAAATTGAGCTCAGTCTAGCATCAAACCACATATAGGTTATAGAAACCAAGGAAGAAAATATTATTATTGTTATTATTGTTATCATCATCATCATCATCATCATTATATAGAATATATCCCCCTATTAGTTCCTTCTGACAAGTGACCTTAAATTTTTAAATGGAAGTACCTTCTCCCATTTAGTAACTCTTAGAAAGGGGTAGGTAGAGATTTTTGATAGCATCTCCAAATCACTATCCAAGATGACAGAAGGCTATTTCAATTATACCCTCATGATATTACCTCAAACTACTGAATATGGAACCAAAAATTGGGGAAAGAATGAAAAGCTCATTTGCTTTTTACTGTTCCTTTCAAGAATAATTGGGTAGGACAGACTTTTGAAGGAATAGAATTATTTGAGAGATCTAATAACCTATAACTAAAAGAAAAAGGGATTAACTAAGAAACTTTTTTTTAATTCATCACCTCATAATATGTCTTTGTGCCCTTAAATGCAAATCTCAACCTCTCTTCAGAGTTGAGAATTTAGAGCCATATAAAACAAATTACCCAGGGCTTATTTAAATGTTTTATATATCAAGAGGATTCTTGCATCTATGAGACAGATCAGCAGACAAGTTAAAAAGGCCAGGAAAAGGCCAACCAACACATTAACTTCTCAAACCCACCTTTCTCTTCCAAAACTCCAACCTTCTAGTTTAAGAAGAGTTGAAAATAGCATCAGTGTCCCCAAGTCTCTCATTTTCTTGCCTAGAAATTGTCATTAAAGATACATTGTAAGGTTTTTTTCCCCTACCACTATCATTCATTGCCACATGAATCACCAGAAGCAATCCTAGCAGGCCATTTGCCACACCTCAGAAATATACTCCAAGATCACTCAATCCCTGATTTTACATGTCCCAGTTTTATATATACATAGTTCTGTACCACTCAGTAGGGAGTCACCAATTGCCCATTAGAATGTATCTCTTTTTTCTAGCGTGAGTAGCAAGATTTATTGTAGCCACTGTATCCCACCTTGTTCTTTAGAAATAGTTAAAATTCAGATTTTATGGGAAGAGTTTCATGTTTTTGGTACATTTTCATGACTCAGAGTATCTTATTCTCCATCTCTTATGTGTCACCTTTTACTCATCCAACTAATTGACAATGGTTTTAACTAATTGTATTTTTTTTTCCCTTCCTGACTGCCTTCTAGGGGATTTCTATATCGGCAATCTTAAAGTCAAAAACCAAATAAATTGAAAAAAAGAAGTCCCAAACCCTTAGTTTTTCTCTCAAGGTATCACTATTTTTTGTGTGTTTACTTTCTTACCTTCCTTTCAGTTCATTACCATCTACTTTACCTTCTCACTCATTGGAAGGATATCAATAATTTCTAAATTGGTGATCATGGGATCACAAATTAAAATCTGAAGGGACCTAAGAAGTCATTTAGACCAACTTCCTCAACATATAAAGGATGAAACCAAGATCTAAAGAGACCAAGTGACTTGTTTAAGGTCACACAGGGTACTAAAGTGACCAGGCTAGAATTTGAACCTAGGTCCTCATCTTCTAAATGCAGTTCTCAGTTTTCATTCTTCTAAGGTCTCTGGTATTTCCACACCCTCCTCCTGGAGACTCTCTTCTTAGTTTTCTGTGACAATGCTTTTTCCTGGTTTTCCTAATCACTTTCAATTATAGAGTACTTTAAGCCTTACACACTTTTCTCTTATAATTTTAAAAGTAGGTGATATATCACAATTTTATAAAGCTTCCAAAGATTAAGGAACTTTCTCAGAGATGAATACATACTAATTATTTGAGGTGGGAACTTTCTGACACCAAGTCCAGACTTTCAAATTGCTTTCTACCTGTCTAATCTCTCTTTAGGTTCCTTTTTAGATTAATATCTTCATGTCCTTCCCTCTATATTTGCATTATCACAGGACTATCTTAAGCTCTCTCTCTCTCTCTCTCTCTCTCTCTCTCTCTCTCTCTCTCTCTCTCTCCCTCTTTTTCTCCCTGCCCCCATTATAATCAATCTCCATCACATTATCAACTGTGACATTTGGACATCTCATGGGCATCTGAAACTCAACATGTCCTAATTAGAATTCATTGTCTTTTTCTCATAATCCCCCCACTTCCTTTAATATCTACATTTCTGTCAAGAATTATGGTAGGGACTAATTGAATCCACCAATACAAAATGGCTTGTCCACCTTCAAAAGTCTCTAAGTGAGAACAGATGAAGAAATGGAGATAAACAGGATTAAATGATTTGTCAAAAGTCAGACTGCTAGTATGCTTCTGAGATCATATTTGAACTCATGAAAATGAGTCTTCCTAACTTCAGACCTGGTATTCTATCCACTATGCCACCTAGCTTAGCATCCTAAATGAAATTCCTAATTTGCCATAAAATAAAGGAATTAAAAAACCAAAGAAGAACAACAAAAACCACCATGATAACTTTCAGTGACTTGCAGAGTTGCCCAACCTGTGGCACAAGGATGTTCTGATCTAGCTCCAAAATCCACTTATATCTTAAGGCTCCATTTCCTATATTCTGATCCCTGAAGTATACAAATTTTTCTGGTCTGATCTTCATGTTGAAAGGTCTCTGAATACTTGAGCACCCTACCTGGACTCTCTTTTATTGTTACCTTCTAATATAAAAATTCCAGCTATCAAATATTAGGTACATCTACATGACTGAACCACCATCTCAACTGAAAGGACATTTAAGTAACAAGGTTTAAATACAGGCCTCCACTTCTTCATCTAAGCCCATCTAAAAACAGAAAAAATAGTTAAACTTTAAGTGAATATTCTGAACCTCAATTGTCTTTGTAAAGGTAGGTAATTTTAATTTTCATCCTGCCAAATTAAATGAGAAATTATTTAGCCCCAAAATGAGTGGCCATACTTATTATTTTAACTAGATGTCTGAACAGAACCTACCTTTGGAGGCACCACCTCTTCACTCTTCCTCAATGTCAATATCTAATCAGTTGCCAAAGTCTTATAAACTCTTATAAATGTTTATAAGTCTTTAATATCTCACATGGGTTCTCTTCACTCATTTCACACAATCATCACCCTATTTCATATCTCATCTCTTCTTACTCTATGTTGCTTTGTTGTTGCTTAGTCATTTCTTTTAGTCATGTCCCACTTTTCATGACCTTTTTTATGTTTTCTTTGCAATGATACATGAGTGGCTTGCCATTTCCTTCTCTAGCTCATTTTACAGATGAGGAAATTAAGGTAAACAGGGTTAAGTGATTTCCCAAAGTTTATACTCCTAGTAAATGTCTAAGGCCAGATTTGAACTCATTAAAATGAGTCTTCCTAACTTCAGGTTTGGTATTCTATCCACTGTGCCACCTAACTTAGCCTTCTAAATGAAATTCCCACTTCTTTTTTTTTCTCTCCTTTGTCATTAATCTTCCACAGATTCAAAAAAGTAATATTCCTAGATCTGCTCTGACCAAATCACTCCCCTCTTCAAAACATTTCAGTGGCTCCCTACTGCCTCTAGGAATAAAAACAAGCAAATGAACAAAAAACTGTGAGACTTTTTTGATTGTTTGCTTGGCACGTAAAGTTTTTTGCAAAGTGGCTCCAATCCATCTTTCGCCCCAAAATGATCACATTACTTCTGGTCAGATATGTGCCAGTTTGCTTGCTGTATCATATATCACATTCCATCTCTAGCTACATGCTTTTGTTAAGGACTATCTTCACTCCTGATTGTTCTCCCTCATCATTTTTACTTCTTAAAAGCCCTAACTCCCTTCAAAGTTCATTCTACCTCACAATGTACAATCATTCTTGGTCTCCTAGGGAGACAGAACACTCTTCCCTCCCCAAATAAACAAACCTCTGCATTGACTTTGTAGATATTTTAATTTATTATATATGATCATTATTGTATAGCTGTTATTTCTCCCAATGAAATAACTCTTTGAGGACAGGGATAATTTTTTTCTTTATATTTCCAGTAATTAATAAAATAGTTGGTACATAATTGGATCTTAATACATATTTGTTGAATTTAATTGTCTCATTCTCACTCTGTCTTGAATTCTTCATCTTCTTTCAGCCAGAATGATCAGCTCATATTTAATATACATGGCATTTATGCTTCCAGCAGGCAGACAAACATAGCACAAACCTTGTGAACCCCTAGTATCATTCCTTGGCTTTCTATAATTCCTTTGCAGTTTTCCAAACAATAATTTATTATAATTTCAAAAATCTGCCTTTAAGTTTTTGGGGGATTTTTTAATTGGGATGAAGCTTGCCAATCTCAAATATTCGGGCACATTTCCTCTCCTCTAGACTTTTTTTTTTCCAAAAATTATCAACAATGGTTCCATGATTAAATCTGCAAGTAATTTCTCTGCCCTGGAGACTTGAACTCATTTAAAGCAGCTAGGTGATCTTTTACTATCTGTTCTCCTATCTTGAGCTTCAATTCCCTCTTAGCCACATCTGTTCTACCCTTTCCAGATTGAAGATTGTTCTCCTTGGTGAAGATAACAGTAGCAAAATAGAAGTTGAATCATTTCCTTTTCTCTCTGTGATCTATTAACATTACACTGGCGTCCCCAAATAGCGATCCTATCCTTTAGTGGTTCATCTACTTGCTTCACACATAGCCCTTCTTATTATCTTTAGGATTTTGTATATGTCTCAGTCCATTCTAGATGTTAGTCTTCCTGATAAAAGTGTGCAAGGCACTTTTTTATTTGTCCTTATTTATTCTTGTCTTCTACCTTTTAAAATTTGTGATGACAATTACAATGAGAACTCCCTTTCATGTAACATTTTATAATGTACAAAGTCTGAACTCACAATAATTTGAGGATGGTGATGCATCCATTGTTATTTCAACATTTGTTTTGCTTTGTTTCAGTTTGGGGCAGGATCAGACACCCTTAGGGTAGTTAGATGGTACAATGGATGAAATGCTCAGCTCATCATGATTTAAAAATCTAGCTTCAGGCCCTTATTATCTGTGTGACTCTAAACAAGACAAACAAGATTAAGGGATCACATATGTCTGAGACAGGATCTGAACTCATATCTTCCTGACTCCAGACCTGGTTCTTCATCCACTTCACCACCTAGCTACTCTTAGTCCCATTTTTATGGACGAGGAAACTAAAGTCAAAAGCAGTTAAAATAATTTGTCCAGAGTCTCATCGCTAGTAAGCACTTGAAGCAGAAATTATTCAGAAATTTTCCTGATTTCAAGTTCAGCACTGTTGCTTTGCCACCTAGTTAACCTAAGAACTCAGAGCAGCAGTCTTTCTTCCCCTCATATTTTAGCTCCTAAAATGTCAGCACCTTGCTGTCACTCTGGCAATAGATGATAGCCCCTTGGCATCATGATTCTCTTTCCTTATCACACTTGGCCTCTTCCCATCCAGGCTAGGATTATCCCTTTGCAGCCAAGGAATTTCTCTAATTTCGTACACAGCCCAGTCTTGTTTTGGGCAAAGCCCAACATCTGATCCATAGAGAGTCTGCAGCTGCAAAAGCAAGGTTACCAGTTGTATTACTATTGTCCCAGTAGGCACTCTATAAATGGAGGAGTTTTGCCAGATCTCCGATCTGCTGGCTACCTTATGAAATATTTGAGACCTGAAAAGCAACAAAGTCTTGGCCCCAAATATCACTCTTGGGCTCTTGTATTTATTAACTATGTAGGTAGAAGACCTTCTAGCATTCCAGCCCAGAATAAAAGATATTTATAATCTGATTCCCCAGGTAAAACAGATTTTAATGGAATCTGACTTAGTGAGGCAGGTTGCCTCTCACCTCAAACATGGTGGAATTCTAATGTGGAGGGATTTCTCTGGAAGCTTTGGGAGAATTTTGGAACTTTCATGATATCAAAACTAATGAGATATGCCATTTCCAAGGCAGTATGAGGATCATAAAAGACTATGCCAGTTTCTTTTGCAGGCCCCGTGTCAAATCTTGGCCTGGAATTTCAATTTGGAATGAATTGGCTTGGGTGGGCATATCTATGCCAATAATTATTTGGCATTGTATGTGTATATCCATTGTTCATAGCCAGCCTTGGGGCAGATTCTCCTACTCTATTTATTTAGCTCACCAACATGGAAGACACTTGCTTTGGAGAGAAGGAAAGGGTAGATTGGGAAAAACTGCATAGGAAAAGAGAAAGGGGAACCTCTACCTTTCCTTCACTTCTATATGTGTCACTACTCATTCCCCGGCAAAAATCAGATTACCTCCTTTGATGAGGTCACCATTATTTATACCCCTCTACTATTTGTGGCCTCCTCTTCTAGGTTAAAGATAAAATGAAGGACCTAACCTAATCAAAATCAGATGGGTCTCTTTATCACCACACTACAGTCTAAGGAACATTATGAATTAATAGGAAATATGCTTAGAATTTGTTTGAGTCAATGTATACCTTACTGAGAGCTTAACCTGCCTTCTGCAATTCTATTTTTACATTAATATCTAATCAGTCCTCAATGGGAAGTGTAAGACCTGGGTCCAGAGAATCTCACTGTTGTCCTATCGTGGATGACAATCTGAGTCATTGTTTGCCTTTCTTCAAGGCTCAGTTGAAATTCCATGATATATAGGAGGAATTTCTGGAGTTTAATCCCACCCCATCTACCAGTTCTTGCCCCACTGAGATTCCTTTCCATCTACCCTATATCTATCTGGCATCAACCTAGTCATTTATAGACTCTCCTCCCAACTGAAATGTAAGATTCTTAAGAGCATGGATTGTTTATTTGTTTTCCTTTCTTTGTATCCCTGAGGTTTAACATAATATCAGGCATACAGTAATTAATAAATTCCTTTTGACTGATTAATGAAATGAATAAAGTCAGAAGACAACAGGAGGCATGAGGTAGGGATGAAAACAAATGACTGGTTCCTTTAGGGGGCATTGTTTTTAATATCTCTCTCACGGGCCGTTCCATTGTTCTAGCATCCCTCCAATTCTAATTCTTCTTTCAATCTCTGCAATTTAAAATCTTAAAGAGTTGTCTAGAGCACCAAGAGGTTAGGTGGTTTGTCTAGGATCAGACAGTTAGTATGTTTCAGAGATTAAACATGAACTCAGGTCTTCCTGGATCTGAAGGTAGCTCAATCCACTCTGCCATGCTATCTCTAAGACACTTCCAAGAAGCTATGCATATTAAGGAATTGCTGATTTAAGTTATAAATAGCCATATGGAGGTAAGTTTCAAGTCCTTATCATGCATGAGAACCTCATTTTTATTCAGCAGCATCCCTTGAGAATTTTTGACTTAAGCCCTCTTTTTATATTTAGAAATCACCCTAGACTGGAATATTTTTTATTAGATCTAGATTCTTTTTATCCAGTTTTGATTCTGGGTAAGTTTGGGGTTGAGAGCTATCAGCCTACACTACTCTTGTTGGTCTGGGGGAAGTTTCTGATTCATCAGCATTTTCATCATATCAATAATTTAGTCTTCTATTTGCTTTTTTAGAAGTCTCCTAAAATAGAAATATCGAATCCAAAAAACAAAACACTCCAGCAAGATCACATGCAATTGGTAAGATTCAACTCAATTCCAATAAATTCCATCCCTCCCATTAATTTATATCATTTACATTTGTTCCAAGACAATCTACGTAGATATTATGCAAAGGGTTAACTATTTCCTTCACTTGAACAGTTCTAGAAGAATCACAGAACTTCAGAGTTGGAATGTGCCTCAGTAACAGCCATCTAGTTCTCCCCTCAAAAGGATTTCTCATTATTACATTACTACATTATCATCCATTCTCTGCTGGAAGACTTTCATTGAGGTTGCTTGGAACTAAGCCTACACCACTTTGGGAAAGCTTTTATTGTTAGAAGTTTTTCCCTGAAATCAAGCAAGTATCCACCAAGCTAGCATCAGTGGGTGAGCTATCCTAATGCCTTTCAGAAATTTGTTAAATTTCATCAAATCTTCAAAACAATGATACAGAGTTGGAAACATGGTTGTGACAGCGGGTGGTCCCCTTCTGGTGTTTGGGGGTTGGGGGGCAAGGCTCATGCCCCAGCCAGGTAGGCAATGTCTACCATCATCCATGGTGAGGAGGGTTTGGGTCGCTTGTGGAAGAAGCTGACCTTCTTGGTCACACTCCCCCAGATGGTAGTCAGCATGCTGAATGCCTACCTGAAGTCCAGGGACACCTCAAATGGCCCGAATTCGTCCCCTACCCCCACTCTGCATCTGGTCCAAGGCCTTCCCGTGGGGAGATGGCAACCATAACCATCACCTCAATCCTCTCTCCCCACTGGCTATGAGGAGGAGGAGGAGGAGGAGTAAAGAATACTTGGAGCAGACAAATCAAGCACTGGGGAACACAGCAGCTGGTGGACCATCCTCTTCTCTATATGTGGATCAGAAAATTATATGGGACCTTGAGTTAACTTGCAGCACACAGTGACAAAATATTCTGACTTTTTATCATTTTGCTTGTCATTGGGACAGCTTAAAATAAATAATTCTCACCTTAAAAAATTATTCAAAGGAGGAAAAAGTATAAAAAGATTTAGGATCATAGATTGAGAGTTGGAAGAAACATTAGAGACCATCTCATCCTATCCCTATTGTTTGAGAGTTGATGAAAAAACAAACAAAAAACAAATCCCAGAGATTCATTTACACAAGCTATAAATGACAGATTTGGGACTCAAACACAGGTTATCTGACTTTCTTTTGGCTTTACATTGGATCCCAATAATACCAGACATTGAGTTAACAACATAAGGTTTTACTTAGACTTCTAGACCAACTTAGATAATTTTAGAGGATGGCAATCAAATATACAACTGCTTTTAGACCAACAAGGGCAGTGAGCTTTGTTTTTCATAATCTGTTTTTCTTTTTTGTTTTGTTTTGTTTTTTATTTTTGCGAGGTGGGGGAGTTAAGTGACTCGCCCAAGGTCTCACAGCTAGGTAATTATTAAGTGTCTGAGGCCTAATTTGAACTCAGGTCCTCTTGACTCCAGGGCCAGTGCTCTCTCCACTGTACCACCTATCTGCCCCCATAAATCTGATTTTCTAACAAAGTTTAGACATTCTCTTATTTAAGCATGTACTTAATATTTTCTCCTCTAAATATTCATTGATCTCTAATTGTTGGCTCTGCTGTATAGATAACTTTACTTCTAGCACTATATTTCAAGAAATATTCCAAGGGGCGGCTAGGTGGTGCAGTGGAGAGAGCGCTGGCCCTACAGTCAGGAGTACCTGAGTTCAATTTAGCCTCAGACACTTAATAATTACCTAGCTGTATGGCCTTGGGCAAGCCATTTAACCCCATTTGCTTTGCAAAAACCTAAAAAACAATATATTCCAAACTACCATATGTAGTTTCCAATTGGGGACCTCTTCTGTCTCTATATCCTTTAATCTGTTTTCATGGTTCAGTTTTCATCTCTATGTAGGTGCTTCTGCATACTTATCCTTAGCCTCCTTTCAGAGCTTCAATCCTAAATCTCTGAATGACTAATGGATATCTCCAAATCAATGTCCAATAGGCATATTGAACTCAATATATTGAAAACAGGACTCACTGTCTTTTTGTTCGCAAAATAAAATTTTCTTCTTTACATCTATTTTTATCATGAACACTGTCATCCAGGATTACAATATTGGTGTTAGTTTCAACTCTTTCTGCTTCCTTCTCTTCTCCCTGCCCCCCATCATATACAATCAATTGCCAAGTGTTACCAGTTGTCTATCCATGACAACTCTTCAATTTTAGGGGTTCAGTAGAATTTTTCTCACAACTTGGGTTGTAAATTCCATGACTAACGAGTGAAACTATGATCCTTCTCACTCCCTTCTTTGTAGAGGCAGAACATTGGTGGTGCGGAACATTGTATATATTATCAGACCTAGTTGATGTTCTGGTTAGTTTTGTTGAACTTCTCCTTTCTCACTTTCTTTCCTTTTTATTCTTTCTTATAAAAATTGACTTCAGAGAGAAATTGGCAAGTTATGTATTTATAAAATAAAATAATAAAAAACCAAAGTATATCAATAATATTTTTTTAAAAAGAAAATAAAATAAAAAACTACAGTTCTCACTTAATAGTCACATTGTTTATGTTACATTTTGATGCACACCCCCAGGGACCCCATCTGTAGGAAGAAAACACCTCAGACACCAGTTGTGCTTGCAATGCTGATGCTAAAACATAGACTAACTTGAATTATTATTTTACTTTTCATGTACATGAATCTTGTTTCTTTCAACGAGACTGTAAAGAACTAGAAAGCAGAGACAATGTAATCCTACTTTTTGTCTCTCCCACCTCCATGCTTTAACACTGTCCATTAAATATTTGTATCTACTGGTCCTTTTATCAGTGCTATCTATGTATTTTCTCTATTTTGGTGACTAAACTTATGTGAGCAGAGACCATGTTCAACAAACCACCCATAGTACTCTGAACAGCTCCATGCACATAATTGGAACTCAATATATTTGATCCTAGTACTGATCATGGTCTCTATGCCACTAGAATGGCATAGAGTTGTCTGAAGTCTTTTGGGGAACTTTTGTTGGTGAGTAATTGTTTTTGGTCAGTGCCTTTGGTTTCATCAGTTTAGGAAACACTAGTGAAAAAGCTTCCCTCTATCATTGCAGATGAGCAGCTGGTCTGTAATTCAATTTCCTTAAAAATTTCTGGAGCCCTGAAGCATTAGTAATTTGCAAGTGTCACACAATCAAGATATAACAGTAGAGGACTTTGAAGCCAGGTCAGCTTTTATTCAAAACTGCTTCTCGGGGTAGCTAGGAGGCACAGTGGATAGAGCACCGGTCCTGGAGTCAGGAGGACCTGAGTTCAAATGCTACCTCAGACTAAGTAATGATTAGGTAATAATTACCTAGCTGTGTGACCTAGGCAAGTCACTTAACCCTGTTGCCTTGTAAAAAATGAACTGCTTCTCATATGAAGTATAAACAAACAAACAAAAAAGGAATATCATCCAGAAAAGAACAATTATCAATGTTGGAAGGGATATTGGAAATTTGGGACACTAATACATCTTTGGTGGAGTTGTGAATTCATCCAACCTTTATGGAGAGCAATTTGGAATTATGTCCAAAGGACAATAAGACTGTGTATACCCTTTGATCCTGCAATAACACTACTGGGTCTATACCCTGAAAAGATCATAAAGAAGGGTAAAAATATCACTTGTAAAAAAATTCATAATAGCTCCATTTTTGATGGCAAAGAATTGGAAATCAAGGAGATATCCATCAACTGGGGAATGGCTGAACAAGTTGTGGTATATGCATATTATGGAATACTATTGTTCCATCAGAAACCAGTAGGGATGGGAATTTAGAGAAGCCTGGAAAGATTTGCATGAACTGATGCTAAGTGAGATGAGCAGAACCAGAACCCTAACAACAATATGAGATGATGATCAACCTTGAAGGACTTGCTCATTCCATCAGTGCAATAATCAGGGAAAATTTTAGGGTATCTGTGACAGAGAATGCCATCTGTATCCAGAAAAAAGAAATGGAATTTAAGCAAAGACCAAAGTTTATTACCTTCATTTTTTTTAAAGTTGTCTTATGTACTACATAATTTTGCTAGCTCTAATAATTTATTTTTTCTTCAAGGATATGCTGTTTTTTTCTCTCAACACATTCAATTGTTTTTTTAGATTTTTGCAAGGCAACGGGGTTAAGTGGCTTGCCCGGGGCCACACAGCTAGGTAATTATTAAGTGTCTGAGGCCGGATTTGAACTTAGGTACTCCTGACTCCAGGGCCGGTGCTCTATTCACTATGCCACCTAGCCGCCCCAACACATTCAATTTTGATCAATCCATAGCATGGAAATAATGTAAAGATTATCAGATTGCCTTCTGTATGGGGAAGGGAGGAGAGAGTGGGGGAAAAAATTGTAAAATTCAAAATCTTACCAAAAAATGATAGGTAAAAACCATTATTATATATAATTGGAAAACAAATAAAATATTTACATAGTTTTAAAAAGAATATCATATACAATAATGAAATTATTTTGAAAATCTTAAAACATCAGTTTTTAATTATTACTCAGCACAGAAGAATGGAGGCATGAATTTTGGTTCCTTAGTTTTATAATTTGTTCTCTGTTTCTCTGTAACAGAGGACTCAAAACTGAGTTTCTCTGTAGTTACATCAAGGAAAAGCAGTCATTAAACATTCTTCCATTAAATTGTAAACTCTGTGATGGCAGGGATTATAATTGGTCTCTTTTTTAATCCCCTGGATTTAGTACATACATAGTTCTTTGATACATAGTAGGCTTTCTTTACATGTTTATTGATTGATTGAATGAATGTTTGCCATGAGGGAGATTTTTAGAACTGAAGAGTTTTGAGTGAATGACAGGCATCTCCATGAGTGTATCTAGTGAATTAAAACATCCTAAGAATAAAAATTTAGAATTGGTCATCAACTCCTACTCCCTTCATTTTAGAGAGAAGTTGAGTGATTCATTTAAAGTCACAAAGCTAATTAAGTTCTTGAGGGAGGACTCGACCCTATATCTTTCTGACTCCAAGTCCAGAGATCTATCTACTACATCATACTATCTCCCTTATAGCTTAAACACAATTTTTGAACGCCAAAACATTCAAATGAATAAACAACATGGTTACAGTCTTGGACTTGAGTCAGGAAGACCTAAATTTGAATTTTGCCACAAATATGTATGTACTAGTGTGTAACCCTGGGTATTAGTTAACCTCTGCTCTTTAGTTTCTTCATCTGTAAAATGAGAGGGTTGAACTTATTACTTTCCTTCTAAGTCTAATTGATGATTCATTGAACCTAGATTCCTACTGTGTCTCTGCAAGGTCTATTCCTTGGTAACCAATTCCCTTGTGGTGACTTCAATCTGTATCCCTCTGTTCACATGGTTTTCCTTGCCATATAGTTAGCACAAAAGATTCTTGAATCTTAGAAAGGTACATTAGAGGCTGCCCAGTACAAACAAGGTGTACAATGTTCTGGTTTTGCTCATCTCACTCAGCTTCAGTTCATGTAAATCCTTCCAGGCTTCCCTGAATTCCCATCCCTCCTGGTTTCTAATAGAACAATAATGTTCCATAGCATACATGTACCACAGTTTGTTAAATCATTCCCCAATGAAGGACATTCACTTAATTTCCAATTCTTTCCCACCATAAACAGGGCTGCTATAAATATTTTTGTACAAGTGATGTTTTTACCCTTTTTCATCTCTTCAGGGTATAGACTTGCTCATACCAATAGGACAACAATTAGGCACAATTTTGGGATATCTATGAAGGAGAATGCCATCTGTATCCTGAGAAAGAATTGTGGAGTTTGAACAAAGACCAAAGACTATTACCTTTAATTTAAACAATGTTATCTTATTATGTAATTCTGCTATATATCATACCATATGTTTCCTCCTTAAGGGTATGATTTCTCTCTGATCACATTCAACTTAGATAAATGCATACTATGGGAATGGTGTAAAGACTAACAAACTGCCTTCTGTGGTGGTGGGGGAAGCAAGATGGGGGGGAATTGTGAAACTCAAAATAAATAAAACCTTTCTTAAAAAAATAAAATCCTTACAAGAATATTGAAGCAAAATTTACAATCAAGATAGCTAGATGCTAGAGCCAGGAAAACCTGAATTTAAATCTATCCTCAGACATTTATTAATTGTGTGACCCTAGGGAAGTTGCTTAACTTTCTTTGCCTCATTTTCCTCATCTGCAAAATGATTTGGAAAAGGAAATAACAAATCACTACATTATCTTTGACAAAGAAAACCCAAAAAAGGATCATGAAGAGTCAAACACAACCAAAAAGCAACAAAAAACAACAACAACGATGCAAACAAAATGCTTTTACAAATAAAGATAGAGTGAAACTGAGAGATTACATAACTTTAGTATAAGATTACTCTTTCGTAAGTGAAAAGCCAAAAATCAACTTCCATGTTCAGAATCTTTGTCTTGCAACTCTCTATTTAAAGAGCCCCTGGGAAAGCTGGTTTAAATAAGGTCTACTGTTGATATTCTTAGCCTGAACCACTCACCAGGGTTATTTTTTTCTCTTCTCAACAATGATTTCATTAACATTCTAGTCTATGGTCTTTCAAGTGGAATCCTAGTATAGTCAAAATTTTTAGATTTAGACACAGGAAAGACTAGGGTCCAATCTTGGGCTCAGCATTTACTAACTGTGTGATTTTGGGAAAACCAAGCTCTCTTACTTTCCATTTCCTCATCTGCAAAATAGGAATTAAAAATATTTGCTCATGTGGATTTGAAATGATAAATGATGCTTGTGCCCACAGGAAGGTAATTACATCAGCCACCAACCTAGTAATGGATTGGAGAACTCTTCCCTGGGTTTAGTAGCTACTAGTATGTTTCCTTTAACTTCTGTAAGGGTCTTTTACTGAAATTTATTCTGTCTGCTCTACTGGATCTCAGAGCAGAGACTGTTTTATTTATCTTTGCATCCCTCAGCACCTAGTACAGTACCTTAGAAGGTTTCAGTACATATTTGTTGAATTGAATTGAATTAAATTGGATTTGCAGTAGACTCTGGACCCTTTGACCAGGGTCTTAAAGAGATAAATCAAGTATCGTTTTGTGCTATATTTATATGTGTATGCCATGCCTTGCTAGAATATAAACTCCATAAGGGTCTACACAGTGTTTCATGAAATTTTACTTCTAATCAGTGTCTAACACAGTGCTTGGTACAATAAATATCTAATTAATGGCTGTCATTGAATTTCTAAGAATTACACTATAAAATTTTAAAGCTGGAAAGGCCTTTGGAACTTTCAACTCCTTCCCTATCATTTTACAGATGAAGAAATTGTTACCCCGAGAAGCTAAGTGACTGGTTCTAAGCTACACAGCAACGGATAGAACAGATTATCCTAATGGCAATCAACAATTAACCTAAAATGATTTTAAAAGGAATGTATCTTATTTACTTTGTCTATCCCCCTCAGAGTTGATTTTCATTGAGCCTGTTTTAGGGAACAAATGCCATATTCATTTACTGTAGGCAAATACTTATGCTTCCTCAGTTTAATGATAGGAAGAAAAACAGAAAAATTCTATGTTGATTAAATGTATTGGGGAAGTTGAGGCAGGTAGGAGGTTAAGGAGTAATTCAAAGAAGCAGGGGCTATAAAAATGCAACTGGGAAACCCAAATAAAATTTTGCAAGTATCCAGATTAGGAAAACTATTAACACTAAAGCCATATTTTCTAATCAAAGGAAATAAGTTGTAAAACTGTAATTAGTGACTATATTAACCATCTGATTCTCAGCCTTGCCATACCCCCTTCACTCTCTCATGCACAGCTCCAACTGATATACTTGTCCCCTGTAACATACCACCATACTTTTAAGCTATTAAATAGCAAGCTCTCCTTGTTTCTTCTAAATGTTCCATTGGTCCTGTTTGCCTGCCCTGTCTCCGGCCCCCATTTACACTCCAGCCAAAGCAGACATTCCATTATCAGGCTTCTGTGTTCAGATATACCTTTCTAGGGTATTTCATAATTTCTCTTACCACATTGAAGGCCATTCTATTGATCACATTAAGAGATAATATTTGCTTTTGGGGTTGCATCTATTTCTTCAGTGCATTACTAATTCTTCCAGAGCAATTATCAAGGCTAATTCTTAAAAGTTGAGCCATCACATTCCTCTACTTCCAGCTATAGGCTTTCCTTCACTTTTTACAAATAATGATTTATGCAAAGTCACCAAGACAGCTATTGCTTCCATTGCAAGGTTTATTATCTCCAAGATGAACAGACAAGTCATTAAGCGCTCATGGAAGGATTAGTGTAGAGAAAGATCACCGCATTGTGATTTTCTGGTTACATGGTTCAATACAATGATGGTTTAAGGAAGTAAAAGCCAATTTTAGCACTCCCATTATGAAGCAGTGTGTGTCATCAATAGGCAGTTATAAAAGCGGTAGTTGATAAGAATTTCCCCACCATAAAAGCCCCTTCCATCACATGCCCACAAAGTGAGTCACATGAAAATAATCTCTGAAGAAAGAGATGGAGGTTTCAGCTTTTATCTTTCTCTCTTATTCTGTGTGTGTGTGTGTGTGTGTGTGTGTGTGTGTAAGAGGCAGAGACAGTAATGGAAAAAGAGAGAGAGAGAGAGAGAGAGAGTGTGTGTGTGTGTGTGTGTGTGTGTGTGTGAGAGAGAGAGAGAGAGAGAGAGAGAGAGAGAGAGAGAGAGAGAGAGAGAGAGAGAGAGATATTAATAGGACACTCTGTATCCCATCTTTCCTAATTCTAATCCATCCTGCAAACTGCTGGTAGTTGTCTTCCTAAATTTTGTTTTTCCCCCAACACTTCCCCAGTCCCTGGTCTTCAGATTTTTCCTATGTATGGAATCATTAACATTCAAACTCCTTCATGGGAGTTTGGATCAGAATTCTGCATCTGTGTCTCCTACCCATTTTTTCAACCTGATTTCGCAATATTTCCTTCTACCTGTCTTATATTTTAGCCCAACTGGACTATGCGTCATTTCCTCATAGTACCAGATATAGTCCTAAGCAAGTCCCATATACTCTATAAAGGTTTTCATGGTGCATGGCCAAGAGGTGAGGTGCCTGAGGCCAAGGGAGCTCTCCTCAGGGGCATATTTAGGGGTCCCAAACTTGAATATATGTACTCTGCATTCCTTCAGCAAAATAGAAAGAGCTATGTGTGTAATGGTTTGGGGGCATTTCTTGGAGTCTGAGGTTTTAGGTCACTATAGAATAGTGGACTACAGTTTTTTACTCACTCCATCTTTCCTCAAAAATTAATCTCTGCCCACTTCATCACAACCCCTTTCCCTCTTTTCCAGAAAGATCACTCTCCCCTCTTCTCTCCAAAAGGCACAACTAGATTATCTTTCTTCCTCAAAGTGGTATGAATGATAGCCTCAGTGAGACCTCAAGAAGATGGGAACCTAATTGAGGTAGACTAAATGACCTCTGAGATCCTTTCCAACTCTGAGATTTTTAAGCCTTAAACCATCATTGTAACTATTCAACAAAAGTCATCTCCATACCTAACTTTCTTTCCACATATCAATATGCAAAGCTAATATATGGATGTACTTTATATTACTTCTCCCAGTTGATGTTATTTGCCTCTGGGACAGATTTCTAGTTTGTAGCTCTGGAGGTAAGGTTAGATAGAGATGTTCAAAGAGGCTTCAGAAAAGCTTTAGTGAAGCTTTCAAAACTCCCAATATGTGGCAAGGGAAATCAATTCATTGAGCATTTACAATAAATAATCAATCAATAGACACTTCTTAAATTTAAAGAACTGTTCAGCACTGAAGATATAAGAGAAAAAGAAGCTGACGATCCTTCCTATGAAGATATATATATATAATGTATATATACATATATATATATGAAATGTTATGAAAATGAAAAGTATTACTATTATTAGAAAAAAAATAACTTTAAGGTCCAAAAATAAGACACTGAGCCAAGGTGCAGGGAAACAATGCCAAAATAAAAATACCTCTGCCTTTAAGGAGTTTCTTAAATATAGGAATTATTTCATTGTTTCTGTTTATATTATACCTAACACCATACCTGGTAATAGCTAAAATTTAATAAAAACTTTTTGATTTATTATATTATACTGGATAACCTGTGTTCAAATGGTATAGGCTTTTATAGTCAATAAAAATGGAACCTTCTTTAGGGAAACTCACAAACCTCCCTGGAACAATTCATCTTCAGAGACTGGATCTATATAGTCAGGACAAAGCAAAGCAGAGGGCTGGTAATTAACTGATGAATTAAAAATGTGTAGACAGCCAATTTTGTCTCCTGAAAATGCTGCTTGAAAAGAAGAAAAAGCACTGGTGGTGTTTCTTAGTGAGTTTTTGTCTGGTCATTAACACTCTACAACAGAGAAAACTCAAAAGGTCTGTGAGCTTTTTATCTCCTCAGAATTCTATTGGGTAGACTACATGGTAGAGAACAATCTTATTAACTCTCTGAATTCTTCATGAAATTGAGAGGCAAATTCCCTGTCTATTCTACCACCCAATACTCACCAAATACCAAAGGTTAAGAAAAGTTAGGATATATGATTAACTTAGTCATGAATTATGTAATAGATCATGTGCTGTAGGTCTTAAAGAAACTAGGTAGGAAGCCTAAAATAAGTTTAATTATTCCCAACCACCCAAATATTGGTAGCTTGTATTTATCTTAAGTTCCTATGTGCATCATCTTTGTGGGAACCTTTTTTCAAGATAGGGACCTGTAGTGGATAGGATTGAAAAAATATGAAAGTGCAGGTCATGTCTGTACCGGAAAAAGATAGAACCCTCAGGCAATCATCCACAGAAATCATACCAAAATAATGTATACCTATGAAAGATTCAGATAACTAAAGACAAATAAGAGACATTTTTTGCTCTAATATATATATATATATATTTCATATATACATACATATTTCATTTTTGAATCAGACTTATGATTTCATCAGGGCAGAGAGATAGAAGTAGATAAAATCCCTATACTTACACAGATCAGTAACTGTTATGAAACTTAGAGTCTTTAAAAATTGTTTAGCTAAATGAAAGATAAAATGACTTGCCCAGGGTCAAACAACCAGTATGTATCAGAGGAAAGTTTTGAATCCAAATCTTCTTAATCCATAACTAAATGCATTCACAGTTAGTACTGGAGAATGGACAGAGTGCTATGCTTGAAGTCTGAAAACCAATATTTATCTCCTGGTGATGCCATTTACTAACCACATAATCTTAGCTACTTACCTCATCACTATGAATCTCAGTTTTGTCATTTGTAAAATGAGGAAAATTAATACTTGCACCATCTACACAAGACTTTTGAAAGGATCACAGGAGATGGTGTAAGGCAAGCTATTGTTGTTGTCACTAATATACCGTAAATAAGGGCTGTCACTTTGGGTCCTTGGGTGTGGATTGCCCCTCCCCCTCCCTCCATGTTTGGCAGCAATAATGTGCTGGTAAATGTTGAACATCTGGCTTTCTATATGCAGTACATATTTTTAAGTTTAATCGTGATTATCAACATCTCTATTGTTTCCTTAAGACAATCATCAAAATAATCAATAAACTCCTTATTCATAGCATTTGCCAATATCCACAATATTAATGCTCATACTGAAAATTTAGCAGTCACTTCTCATGAGCTGGCTCAAGCTGCCTCCAGCACACCTTACATTTAATGAACTCAGAAAGGGAAACTAGCTCTGAGACTTGATTCAAAGGACAGCTTAAGTCCTAGGTTATTCATCCCACCACCACAAAAGCAAATTTCCCCTCTCATTCCTCCACCCTGACCTCCAAATTATGAGCTACCCTTTTTCAACTTTCTTTTCTTTTCATTTAAGGCTTTTCTGCATGTTTATTTTAACTGGATTTCACCTGGATACATTTAGTATGAGTTCTCTGAACGATTGCCTGAATGTTCTATCTTCCGTATATTGAGAAACAAGCAGAAGACCATACAATTTGACTTGGCTCTTTGAACCAAAGTATGCTCTAAAATCTTGCATCCCCAACAAAGACAATCCCATTAATCTTTTGTTCTATGAGGAATGGCTACATGGAAACTCTCAAACTATTCCTACATTTACCACATTCTTATAGGAATATCAGGAGAAATATTTGCTTTTCATGCTAGACTATAGCTAAGAATCCTTTTAAGGAGGGAGATATATTGCAATCCCTCCAGTTTCCCTAGAGAAAGGAAATTGTTACAAAGCAAAAAATGGAAGGCATTGACCACATTTTCTGTGGGAGTGTTCAGCCTCATCTTTAAGAGACGATTGTTATATGCAGAGAAACACTATAAAATGGAGTGAACCTTAGCATCAGTTTCACTGTACTTCAACTTGAGAAATCTCCTGGGCTGAGATATAAGGATGACTAATGAACTAGAGGATAGCTGGGGTGTGTGATCCTTAATTGAACATCTCACTGCTTTTACTATTTTCCATTACAACTTTATAGCTGGCTAACTGTATTTTTCAAGAGCCTACACTTGGCAGTAAGAAAAACTTGTTGAGTGAAAAAAAAAACCTTCTAAACTTTCTTGGAAAGTTTCCCCACTTTTTTATTATAGTTTCTTCTTTCTCCCCTGAAGCAGAGAACATTTTTTAAATAAGCACAGAGAATGGATAGAGAATTTTTTTAATATCTCATGCTCATTTCCCTTTACTTTCTGAAATATTTTCCCTTCTTATATTTTCAATAAATGGAAAATTATGACTTAGGAGATTGATTTCTAATTATTACAAGGGAAATAATTACAAGAAGTGGGAGAAAATGATTTTCAGACAATTCCTGATATCTGAGCATTTTATAGAAAATGAAGGAATTGGGGGCTTTATAGAAGATAAGATGGGAGGAAGAGTAGTCCTCATTATACCTTGTTATCATTTTTAAGTAGAAGAGGAAACACATAGGACTGGAAGTCATCTCATCCAATCTTCTTAAATTAGTTACGGGAACTCAAGTCCAGAGAGAAAAGAGGATTTGTTCCAGCTTGAACCTTGATCCTCTAACTTGAAATCCAATACTTTTTCTACTTTACCATATCTACAATTTGGGAATCAAACCCCGCCTAAATTATGTCTAGACAAGCTAAGACGGAAGAAACATGAAGGCCATCTAGTTACAGCAGTATAGCTCTAGGGAGAGAAGTGACCTTAAAGGTAATTTTCTTCAGCTGCCTTACATTAGATTTAAGAAGTCTAAGACCCAGGAAGGTAAGGTAAGTCAGGATTTTCAACTCCAGGTCCTCTAACTCCATATTTTCAGTGTACTGAAGCTATAAATTGGGAGTAAAACCCTAGCAAGATTTTGTCTATGTCTACAATGTCAAATGAAAAGTTGAAGTGACCTAGTTTTGTTTTTTAACTGAATGTTTCTTTGAAAACGTACCTATCAAGGCAGTTAGGTGGCACAGTGGATAGAGCACTGGCCCTGCAGTCAGGAGGGCCTGAGTGCAAATCTGGCCTCAGACACTTAATAGTTACCTAGCTGTGTGGCCTTGGGAAAATCATTTAACCCCATTGCCTTAAAAAAAAAAAAAGAAAATGTACCTATCAAAGTTAGAATTCTTTTTGTAATAAAATGTCCAGCACAGTGCCTGGCAATAGTATACAATAAATACTATTTGATTTATTGATCCAAATTATCTGGTTAAGCACTTCAATTATTTACTTTATTATGCCTGGGTAGGCTATATTTCTATGTGGTAAGTGACCTGGGCTGGGAACCCAGCAAATCATCAACTCAGTTTGCAGAGATGCTCAGCATTAAATGAGAATGTCCTGCTCCTTTGTCTGAGAGGAAAAAGAATTAAACCAATCATTTTAAAGAAATTCCATAAATATTTAATAAATTTTGGTAGGTACTTTCTCTTCAGTTTTTCCTCAGTCTTAAAGGAACCTGAAAGCTTTACATACTTATATCTCTCCCCTCTTTAAAAAAATTCTCACTTGAGCTGATCATTCCCTCTGGCCATTGCCCCATGATTCCCATGCCTTCACATTATCTCTTCTCAGTCTCTTCTAAACTTTCTACAATCTGGCTTCTGACTTCCTCATTCAAATCTCTGCAGATACCAATGATCTTTTCACTGCTGTTTCTGATTGTCTTTTCCCAATCCTCATCCTGCTTTACCTTCCTGTAACCCTTGACACTGTCAATCACCCTCTTTTCTTGAATACATTCTCTTCTCTGGATTTTCATGACACTGTGCTCTCCTGATTCTCCTTTTGTCTGTCTGATTGATCTTTCGCAATATCCTTTGCTGAATTCTCTTCCAGGAGATGCTCACTAACCATAGATATCAATCTCCTAAGCATCTATCATTGTGCATGTTCTTTTTTCTATTTTTTTCCTCATTGAGTAATCTTATCAGTTCCTATGGTTTCAATTATTTTCTTTATGCAGATGATCCTTGAACTTATAGATGCATTCTTAATGTATTTCTTTGACCTCCAGTCTCATATAGTCAATTGCCTATTTGACACTGAATTGAATATTCTATAGACATCCTAATAGGATATATCCAAAACAGAACCACAATTTTTCTTTAAAGATGTTCACCTATATTACTCTCAAAGGCACCAGCATTATCCCTGTCACCTTGGCTTAGAAACCCTTGGTCATTCTTGACTCCTTAGTTATACCCATTTCACATATTCAATCTATTGCTGAGTTTTGTTGTTTCTAAACATCTCTTTCCATCCTCTGACACAGCTACTACCCTGGTACACCAGCCTCTCTCCTAAATCATTGTAATAGTTTTCGGTATAGCCTCTCCATTCCTTTTCATCCCCTTACTCATCAGTCAAAGTGATCTATCTAAAATGCAGATATGGCCATGTCATTTCCATAATTAATAAACTACAATGGATTTAATTATTTCCAGGATCAACTGTAAAATTGTCTGCCTGACTTTTTAAACCCTTTACAATCTGTGCCATTCTTACTTTTTCACACTTCTTGTAATTTTCTTTTATCTAAGTATTCTATTATCCATCAACACTAGACTCATTAGTCATTAGGGATATAGAAAATTTAACCTTATGGTTTTTCTTTCATGTTGACCTTTTTATACTTCTCTTCAGTCTTGTATTTACAAATCAATATTCAGTTCTGTTCTTATCTTCAGAAATGCTTGAACATCTTGTATTTTATTAAATATTACTTTATTCCTCATGTAGTTTTATACTTGTTTTTGCTAAGTAGGTTATTCTTGGTTGTAATGTTAGCTCCTTTGCCTTCCAGAAAGACATATTCTAAACCCTCCTCTCCTTTAATGCTAAATTTTGTGGAATTCTGAATGAACAACTTTGATGTTTAAATTGTTTCCTCTCTGGATACTTGCAATAATTTCTCCATTAGGTGTAAGCTCTGGAATTTGGCTATAAAATTCCTGGCAGAAATATATAAACAGTGTTGTTTCCTTGATTTGTTTGGAAATATGATATCTGGAAATTTTTTTTGAGCATGGCTTTAAAGTGGTACAATGATGCTCAAATTAACTATCTGTTTTCATAGTCAGCTGAGCTCTTTTTGATGAGATTTTCTTATGTTTTCTTTTTCACTCTTTGGATTTTATTTCTTTTCTCATGGAGACATTAGCTTCCAGTTGCCCAATTTTTATTTTTAAGAAATTATTTTATTCAGTGAGCTTCTATTCCTCTTTTTCTATTTGGTTAATTCTGCTTTTCAAGGAAATCTTTTTCTTCAGTGAACTTTTGTACTTCCTTTCCCATTTGTCTTATTCTTTTTTTTTAAGGGGCTCCTTTCTTCAGTGAATTTTTGTGATTGTTTTACCATTAGGCTAATTTTGATTTTAAGGTATCATTTTCTCTCGTATTTTTATTCTTCTTTTAAGATATTGTTAATTTTCTATTCATAAACGTCTAAGATACATCTCATTTCTCATCCCAATATTTTTTTTTCTGTCACTCATCCTTTCCTTTAAATCTCCTAGTTTTTTTTGTTGGGTTTGTGTTTATTTAGCATTTTCATTTAAGGCTTACCTTATAGCTATTTTAATGTTGTTGTCTTCTTTGTGTTTTGGTTTTTTTCTACTATTGTAGTAGATTTTTATGATCAAATTCTTTGTTGTTTTAGTTTGCTAATTTTTCTAGCCTATTTTTTGAGTTTGAACTTTATGTTAAAGGTGGGCTCTACTCACCTGAGGGTAGGGGGTATTGTCTCAAGTTTCAGGCATTTTTTGTGCTGCTATTTTCAGAACTAGTTCTGGGGAAGGGGTCTGTAAATTTTTGATGCTTCCAAGGTGGTGTGATCCAGGGATAGTTGTGGTCATTTTTCCCTTGGTCTGTGCACTGATCTTTATCTGGAAAAAGCTCCTAACTTCCTCCAGGTACAAGCACTAGTATTCCTTTCAGCCCTGGGACTGTGACCAGGTCTTCTTCTCCTCTGCATCTATAAGTACTAGTGATCTTCTTTGCCTTGGAGCTTCAATCAGTTCATTTGTTCCCTTGTGGCCTCCTACAAATGCTCCTCTCTGCCCCAAAACTGTGATCCAGAATTACATATGTTAATAGTATTGAAAAATATCACCAAGTCCTGCAAAAGATACCCTGTAATCTCTTTCTGATCAGTTGTCTAACCTATTCATCATCTCTGAGCTAAGAATTCCCAAAATGTCTATTGCCAGTCTCTCAATTACCTACAAGGCCCACTACTCATCAGCTGCCCTGTGTGCTCTTGGCCAAACCCCACTCTGGTATCACACAGCTCTCTGAAATCTCTCAAGTTGTCTTAAGCTAAAAAAAATTTCATCTTGTTCTTTTGTTTGCTCTTATTTTATTTTTATTTATTCCTTCATTCATTTATTCAGTTATTTGTTTTTTTGCAAGGCAATGATGTTAAGTGACCCACCCAAGGTCACCCAGCTAAGTGAGTATTAAGTATCTGAGTTTGGATCTGAACTCAGGTCCTATTGATTCCAGGGACAGTGCTCAATCCAGTATTCCTCCTAGCTGTCCCAGGGTCTTTTTTTTTAATTTGATTTAAATCATTTTTTTAAAGTTGAAGGAGAACATCGGGAGGGTTTGGTTGGGTTGTTGCTATTTTAGTTTTGCCTTTTGTATCATACTATAAGTTGAAGAGAATTTGCGACTCCATGTAGTTGTGTACATGGAGATCTGGCATTCTGGTTCTAGATCTCATAGCACAGAGACAGAATCTTTTATTCAGTTACTATAAAAATGACTTTTAATGATAATATACCAACTAGATCTGGACAAACATAGTGAGTATGAAGGTGTTTCAGTGTTTCAAACCCAACTTGGGTCTTTCCCTTGGTTCTTATTCTAAGAAATTAAGTATTACATAGGATAGAAAAAGCAACCCTATCTGTCCAGAACTTAATTCTTTAAAAAAGCATTGATTAAGTGTCTATTACATGCCAAGTACTGGGATAAATGCCGGAGATACAAAGATAGGAAAAGAAAAAGAAAAAAGAAAAAAAGATTGACTCTAGTTCTGGAGAGTTCAGAGATGTTAGGTTAGGTATGGTATGTTGTATATTAAAGTAGATAAATAGAAGAAGAGCTTCAATAGAGGAATAGATCTCTTGCAAGTAGATTCCAGTTACCTTTGAATATTCTAATCATGGTTAAGGAAAATTATAATAAACATAGGGATGGAATATCTTTTGGTGATGGTAGGGAAGTTACATTTAAAGAGACTTAAGTAATTTTAGCTTTCTCAGGCTTCCTTCCTGCGGAGGAAGGAGTCTGGACAGTACTAACTGCAGGAGTCCAGTTTTAATTGAGAAGCATAAAAAACAATGCCCTAATATGAGTTCCTAATATGAGGAACATTTTCTTTAAAATATTTAGATAGAAGATAGATAGATAGATAGATAGATAGATAGATAGATGATATAGATATAAAATTTGAATTTATTTCATTAATTCCCAATTACATGTAAATGTAGCACTCATTTTTTTAAAAATTTATTTCAAATACTCTTTCCTGCCCCTCCTTCACTCACTAAGATAGCAAGAAATATTATATTAATCATCCAAACATTTCTATATAAGCCATGTTACAAAATACATAGAGATACACACACATACAAAATAAATGAAGAAAGTGAAAAAAGTATAATTCAGTCGGCATTCAGTTCATCAATTCTCTCTCTGTAAGAGGACAACAGTTCCTTATAATATTGCTATTATTGTATTATGTTCTCCTGGTTCCGCTTACTTCATTTACATCAGTTAATCTAAGTCTTTTTAGGTTTTTCTGAAACTATCCTGCTCACCATTTTTCATAACACAGAAGTATTCTATCACAATCTTATAGTACAATTTCCCCAATTGATGGTCACTCCTCTAATTTCTAATTATTTTCCCTCCCAAAAAGAACTGCTATAAATATTTTGTGTAAACATATGCTTTTTCTTTTTCTTCAGTCTCTTTAGGATGTAATCATAGTATTCTTGTGTTAAAGGGTTTGCAGTGTAAAGCCCTTTGAGCTTAGTTCCAAACTGTTCTGCAGAATTGTTGAACTTGCTCACAACAGTTCATTAATATCACAATTTTTCAGCATCACCTCTAGTATTTGTCAGTTTCCTTTTCTGTCAGTGTGTTATTTAGTATCTCAGAATTCCTTTAATTTGTTTTCATATAATCAATAGTGGGGCAGTTAGATGGCACGGTGAATAGAACACCAGGCCTGGAGTCAGCAATGAGACTATAGCAAGTTATTACTAGGATAATACACCATGATCGGGTAGGATTTATACCAGGGAAGCAGGAATGGTTCAATATTAGGAAAATACTCAACATAATTGAACATAGCAATAGCAAAACCAACAGAAATCATATGATTATCTCAATAGATGTTGAAAAAGCCTTTCATAAAATACAACATCATTCCTATTAAAAACACTAGAAAGGTTAGGAATAAATGGAGTTTTCCTTAAAATAATAAATAGTATCTTTTAAAAATCATCAACAAATATATGTAATGGGAATAAACTCAGACCATTTCCAATAAAATCAGGGGTAAAACAAATGCTAGCTGTAGCAATAAGAGAATATAAAGAAAATAAAGGAATCAGAATTGGCGATGAGGAAATAAAACTTTCACCCTTTGCATATAATATGATAGCATACTGAAAGAACCCAAGAAAATCATCTAAAAAACTCCTTGAAACAATGAACAAATTTAGAAAATAAACCCAGGAGGACCTGAGTTCAAATATGGCCTCAGACACTTAATTACTTAGTTGTGTTATCTTGGGCAAGTCACTTAATCCCATTACTTTGCAAAAACCACAAAAAAAAAAGCAAAGAAACAATAGTGATTTAGGGAATTATATAAATTAGTGTCAGTTTTGATTTCTTTTTCTGAAAATTACCTTTTTATATCCCTTAGCTGTTTATCAATTGGACTCCAGGATTAGTGCTTTATCCACTTCACCACCTAGCTTCCCCTCATCACTCTGCTTCTTAGCCAGTACCAGATTGTTTTGATGATTACTACTTTGTAATATAATTTGAAATAGTGAACTGCTCAGCAAACATTTTTTTTTATTTCTTCTCTAGATATTCCTGATCTTTTGTTCTTCCAAATTAATTTTGTTATTATTTTTCCTAGCTCCATAAAATATGTCTTTGGTAATTTGATTTATAGGCTAATGAATAAATAAATCAACTTAGTTAGAATTGCCATTTTTATTTTGTTGACTTGGTCTGCCCATGAGCAATTAATAATTCTCCAATTGCTAAATCTATATTTTTATGAAAAGTGTTTTCTAATTGTGTTCATATAGTTTCTGGGTTTGGCTTGACATGTAGATTCCCAAGAACTTCATATTTTCTATAATTATTTTAAATGGAATTTCTCTTTATATCTCTTGCTGCAAGTTTCTGTTGATGGAATTTAGAAATGCTTATGATTTATATGTTTATTTTATATCCTGTCAATAGTTTTCACTATTTTCAAGTTGATTCTTAAGAGTTCTCTCAGTATACCATCATATCATCTGCAAAGAATCACAGTTTTATTTACTCATTACAGATTATTATTTCTTCATTTTTTTCTTCTTATTGCTATAGTTGGCATTTTCTAATACAATATTGAATGTTAGTAGTGACAATGAAAATTCTTGATTCACCCATTATCTTACTGGGAAAATTTCAAGTTTATCCTTATTACAGATATTGTTTGTTCTTTGTTTTAGATAGATAAAACTTGTCATTTTAAGAAAGGTTCCACTTATTTCCATGCTTTCTAGTGATTTTAATGGGAATGAATATTATGTTTGTCAAAAAATTATTCTTCATTTAATAAGATAATTATATGATTTTGTATTTTTGCTATTGTTATAGTCATTCCTGGTATAAATTCCACTTGGTCACACTGTATGATCTTTGTGATATGTTACTTCAATCTCTCTAATTGTGTTTTATTTAAATTTTTCATGAAAGAAATTTTCTTTCTCTGTTTTCACTCTCCCTAGTTTGAGTTTTAAAACAATATTTTTGTCCTAAAAGAAATTTGTAGATCTCATTTTTGGCCTTTTTTTAAAAGTTTATATAATATTAGGATTAATGATTTTTTACATGTTTGGCAGAATTCACTTGTGAATCTATCTGTTCTGGGGATTTTTTCTTAGAGAATTCATTTATGACTTGTTAAATTTATTTTTCTAAGATAGGGGTATTTAAGTATTCTATTTCAATTTCTGATAATCTTGGTAGTTTAAATTTTAGTAAATATTAATTTATTTCACATAGATTGTTAGTTGTAATGGTATATACTTGGATCAAGAAACAATTAATTGATCTGATTTCATCTTCATTTGTTGTGTATTCATCTTTTTCATTTTTGATAATGGTAATTGAATTTTCTTCTTTTTCTTATAATCAAATTAACTAATAATAATTTATCTTTTTAATGTGTATGTTTTTTAATCAAATCAACTCCTGGTTTTGTTTCTTAGTTCCATGAGGGTTCTTTCCACTTGTAATTTAATTAATTTCTCCTTTGATTTTCAGGATTTTTATTTCAGTGATTGGGGATTTAAAATTGGTCCTTCCTTATAGGTTTTTAAGTTGCATATCCAACTGATTGACCTGTTCTTTCTTTTACTGATGTATGCATTTAGAAAAATAAAATTTCACCAAAGAAGTGCTTTGGGCTGCTTTTTTTCCCCCTTTAACCTGGGAATACTGGAATTTGGCTATATAAGGTATATAATTGTAATTTTGGGATGCTTTAAAGGAGATTATTGGAAGATTCTTTCCATTTCAACTTAACCTATGATTCTAAGATATTGAAGAAATTTTCTTTTTTTAATTTAATTAAATAAGATGACTAGGTTCTTTCTTTGATCATGAATTCTGGGTTGTCAAATAGTTTTAAAATTGTTTTCCTTGATTTATGTTCCAGATTAGTTGTTTTTCTAGTAAAATAATTTCATATTTTCTTCATTTTTTAATTTTTTGATGATCTTTTGTTGTCTCATAGAGTCAATAGCTTCTACTTTCCAAATTCTAAATTTTAGGGAACTATTTTTTAGTTAGCATCATTTACTAGATGGTCAGTACCATTTTTTAAGGAATTATTTTCATCAGTGAAATTTTATAACTCTTTTCCCTTCAATCAATTCTATTTTAAGGTGTTTTATTATTTAGCATTTTTTGTGTCTTTTACTAAGTTGCTATCTTTTCTTATTTTTCTTCCCTTACTCTCATTTCTTTATGCAAATTTGACTGTTATTTAAGTTTGAAATTCATTTTTTAGGTCTTTCAGGAATTCAGGTTGAGTTTTGTCCAAATAACATTTTTTCTTTGAGGTTTTGCTTGTAGGTGTTTTGATATCATTGTCTTCTTCTGAGTTTACATCTTGATCTTTCTTATCACCATAATAGTTTATTATGAACAGATTATTTTTATGTATTTTCTCTCATTTTTTCCAACCCACTTCTTAACTTTGAACATAATGTGAAAGTTGAACTCCATGTCTAGTGTGATCAGAGATAGGGGAGAGAAGATTCTTCCAAATTTTGGTGGTCTTTTGTGCTGCTGTTTTGAGAGCTGGTTGTGGGTATTTGGAAGTTTTTGGTGTTTTCAATGTTGTAGAATGATCTGGGGAGAAGTGTGGTCACCATTCTTCTGGTCTAAGCTCTAGCCCTTATTCAGAAAAGGCCCTTGATTTCTTGGGAATGAAATCAACAATATTCCTTAGAAGCAGAAATAATATTGTTCCTCAGGGTCCCTGCTCCCTTGGGATCAGAAGTTATACTGTTTCTCAAGCTTTCTGCTCTCTCCATCAAAAGTACTTCACTCTACCTTTGAATTCTGACCTAAAAATGGGTATAGGCAATGGAAATGTCAAAGAGCATCTGGTCCTGCTTACTGGGCTAGCCCAGGAATCCTTTGTAATTTCTTTTTGACTTATATTTGACCTATTTCCATACCATGTCTGTTTTGAGAGTTCCTGAATTTGCTGCTGTTTCTCTTATCACCAACTAGATCCACACTGGTGTTACATTCACATGGGCTCCAGCTTCCTTTACTGTGTCACAGATCTGCTCTTCAGAGCTTCTAAGTTATTTTGAGCTGGAAGAATGTCTCACCTTGACCCTCTGAGTTGTTTCCTGCCATTCCAGAATTTTGTTTGAGATCTTATTTTAACTCATTAAGAGGAAAAATAGTGGGAGTGCTAAGTTGAGTTCTTCCTCTACCCTGCCATCTTAGCTTTGTTTCTAGAAGACAAATAATTCCCTGAATCAGTAAGTATATAAAGCCAACAGCATTAAGATGAGACCTTAAAAAAACATTTTTTCTTTTCCATATGAGGAATATACATAAAAAGTCTATAGTGAACAAAAAAAAAAGAAATATCAACCACAGTCAAATGTTTGCCCAAAATATGGATTGTTCATGAAGCCAAAGTTCTACCTACTCTTATCACTTAGACCACTTCTGATCACTGATCACCTTTGAAATGACAGAAGAAGTTATGGTATATATTTATGCTGAAGATGAGAAACTGATAAAGATATTTCAGTTTACCAATGATGTAGGAATGTTAATTAATGATGATGTTCCCATATGGGACTTTTTGGAGATGTGGGGAAAAAAGAACTAGAAATCAAAGATATGAAAAAATACTTTGACCCAATGAATTGATTTTCTTTACAGACAGGTCCAATCGCAATAATCCTGTAAATGAATGAAACATCTTCTTGGGGTTATTCAACTTATTATCTCTTCCCTATGAAATGAGAGACAGTAAGAGATGGTAGATAGAAGACAAGGCTTAGAGTTAGGAAAAGCTAACTTTGAGTGTTAACTGCCTGAGGCAAGTCACTTAACATTTCAGTGCTCCAGGAAAGTATCTAAAACAGCATGTAAGAATTGAGAACTTCTATCAGTGAAGGAAGTTTTTACATTGTAAATTTCCAAAATTCCTAGTAATTTCTTTTTATTTTTTCTTTTCTTTCCCCCCCGCTTTTTTTAAATTGGAAGAATAAGTAGAAAGGAAATCATAATAAAGGTAGTTACAAATCAATAGTGAAAAGGATGCTCTTCTAACTCACTTTCCTTCCTCTCTACATTCAAAGTAGGAAAACAAAGAGTACCAAAAGAATATTCAAATTCCAGCTCACTTTTTTTAGGTTTTTGCAAGGCAATGGGGATATGAGACTTTCCCAAGGTCAGACAGCTAGGTATTGAATTCAGGTCCCCCTGACTCCAGGGGCCAGTGTTCTATTTACTACCTCCACCTAGTCACCCCTCCAGCTCATTTTTATGACTGTTTACTTGCCTTCTTCCAATGAGTCCTATCGTTGTTTTGCACAACAGTAATATTTAGAATCAGCAAATAACTGATGAGGAAAATGGTTTACGAACAATGAAAATTTTCAAAGTGTATATTCTACATATGAATCTTATTATTTTCATTGATAAATAATAGCTCCTGACTTGAAAGCATGACTTCTAAAGTCTATATTTGGGCTATTTTCATCAGTGAAATCCAAAGCACCAAAGTATATACTATGATCATATTAGAACCTACTAAAACTGGGGCTCCTTCTTTGATGGTATCAAATCATGTTCATCTAATTATCATTTTAATCCCCAAACTAATGGGTATTATAACAAATATATAAAAAGGTCCATTCCATTATGGAAAAACTTCATTCTTCAAATGAATGAACACCCTCAGTTGTAAGAAATGATATAATTTGAGATGACTTGGGAGATCTAATTATTACTGAAAAGGGAGAAAGGGACAACCAAATAAAGGAGTAGAGGAACGAGGAGGGTACCTGGTAAGAGATCTGAATAAATTGAGATAAAGAGGGGGTAGCATCTTACTTTTGAGACAAGGAAACTTGAAACTGAACATTACTACAGCTTATCTTAAAGCTGTTAAGCCAGGCCAGCATCAGATGAAAAAAAATCATTAATTTCAATGTAATTAAATATAATTAATAAGATACTCTAAAGAGTATGTGGTTTAGAGATAATGCCAGCTTCTGGGTTTGACCTATGGGGTGATAGATCATTCCAGCTCTGGATTCCAATATTGAACCATAAAAGTCTAAATTGTACTCTTAAAAATTCCTCTTTTAACTTTATTTACTTCCTTAAAGAGAGACAACATAGAATAATGGAAAAATCACTTCACTAGGAAACAGAAGATCCTTGTGTTCAAGTCTCAATTCTTCAAGTTTTTAACCTTGGACAATTGATTTCACCTAGCTTCCGTTTCCTAATCCACTAAAATATGTGGGTCAGAATGGATAGCTTTGAAGATTCCTCCCAGTTTTGACACTTTATGAATCCAATTATTTTTCTTTGTGCATAAGTTTCCAAGTCTATAAAATCTACCTCACAGGGTTATAGCAAAGATCCAGTGGGTTATTGTATATAAAGTATTGTGTAAATCATAAAGTAGTATATAAATGTGGGTTATTAGCAAATTATTCTTACCACCATAGATAAAGTAAATGGAGAGATAGTTTGAAATTATGAGAGAAAAGTCAATAACCTCTTTATACCCTTTTATACAGTTGATCCCACTACTGTGTAAATATTCATAAATGATCAAAGACTTAAAGTCCTACATGCACCAAAAAATTTGGAGCAGTACCTTTTATATTAACACAAAATTGAAAACAAAGAAGATACCCATCAAATGGCTAGATAAATTTTGGAATATACATGTACTGTTCTATTGCTTTGTTCTTACAATGATAACAGATAATGAGGATAAGGGTTTCAGAACTGGAAGAGTGCTTAGAGTTCTAGTCTAACAGATAATTTTACAGATGATTCAACTTATGCCCAGCAATGTGAATTTCTTTACTAATCATCCAGAAATTCTGAAAAACATAGGAAGATATACGAACTGACTCAAAGTGAAATAAATAAAAACAGAAGCATGATGTCAACAATGATGACAATAGTCAATGAAAATCAGTTAGAGGAAGTCAAATCTCCTAACTGCTATTTTGGAGTTATATTTGGGATGTGGGGTTTTGATAAGAAAAAGATTCAATTTGACATGTTCACCAAGAGATAAACTTTTGCTTTATTCAGAATTTTTGGTTGCATCTTTCTATAGATATCTTCACATTGGCATCTCCAAGAAGGTGGCCTTTGTAACAAATAACTCTCTAAATAGAGTATTTCTAGGGGGATTCATTTGGAGAAACACATGCAGCTCACCCTGTGTCTCTGGCAAAAGTCAATGAACCCACTGGTTCCTGAAATTTACTAAAGAAACTCCTGATTGAATTGGGAGTGGGAGGAGGTAGAGAAAGGAAGACAGCAAATATATCAGTCATATATTGATGACTTTAGTTCACTAAGCACTTTACAAACATTATCTCATTTGATGCCCTCAATAAATGTATGGAGTAAGTATTATTATTATCCTCATTTTACAGTTGAGAAAACTGAGGTAAACTTGTCCATGATCACTCAGTTAGTATCTTGAAGTCAGATTCTCCTGACCCCCAGACTCAATGCTCCATCTACTGAGCCATCTAGATACCAGAAGATACAAGAGAAAAGACAAAAAGACCCTGGGGGCTAAGTGAAAATTCCTTTAAGACAAAGGTTTATAAGGTCCCTAGTCTGGTGCTACCATGGCAACCAAAGATGGGACTCAAAATTCATTGAATCTAGGAGCTTTTTAGGGGTAAATTAATTAAATGTTTGATCAAATAAAGCAACTGAATAATGCTATAAACATCCAAATGACCAATGGCAAAAAAAAGATTCCCCATCCCTGCTTTAAGAGAAGTCTTAGAGGAAATGAAGCAGAGTTAGATGAGGAGAATCAGGAGAAAAATTCACATGAGGCCCACAACAACTTAAAAGGAAATAACTTCAAAATATTTTAGAACTTTGATCAAAGTAGTGTCCAAGCATGATGATGAAACATGTCACTACCTTTTGGCAGAAAAGTATTGGACTTGAGCTGTAGAATGAGACATTTCAGATGTGGCAAATGTATTTGCCTGCTTTGCTGGAGCATACTTCTTTGTTACAAGGAAAGAATTCTGTTGGAGTTAGAAGGAGGGAATTGAGTTGGTGGATAGGAAGAGAGATGCAAAATTTTAACCAAAAAGAAAAAAAAACATAAAAAAAATTTCAAAGAGAGGAAAATAATAAGAAATTGAGAACAGACAAAATAAATGGGAAAATTTTGATGCCATCTTGATGAATTTTATAAAAATATATTATATATAAAAATATAACAGATGCTTGTAATTCCATATGCCTTGCTCTTATATTTTTCTTTATATATTGAATATTTTATTCATGATAAAGAATATAATTTCATAAAATTAAAGAAAATTTTATGGGCCTGTGTAAATGATGGGATCTCTTACAAATATCTACCCTCCCAAGATTCTAGACAATCTTTCTTAGAAGCAACCTTCATAATTAAAGTTCATCCTCCAGGAATAACAAAATAGCGTGTCCATTCTCTCTTTAGAAAGATGTAAGCAATAGGTCTGGGCTCATAAGGATTTATTTTACTTTTGGAGATAAGATACAAATATTCATCTCTCTTTGTCTCTTCAAACTCTTTTTATTTAGACCTGATCAGTTAATGTAATTTATTCTTCTTCACAAAGCTTCATCAGCTATGCAACACCCTTTAGGGAAGCTCTTAACCAGAAGTCTTAAATTTTCTTTTTTTTAATATTTCAATAACTGAAATTTTACTATAATTGATTTCTTTTTAATTCCATGTTTATTTCATACCTTCAAAAATATGTTCCTGAGATGGTGGTTATGGCTGAAGCAAATTGCCAATAGGTACCATCACACACACACACACACACACACACACACACACACACACACAAACACACATACACACACACAGATTAAGAACAGTTGCATGGAAAAATAAAAGTGAAAAGTCCAAACAAAATTTTGCCAGTCTTTAAATTATTCACTTTTCTCAAGGACAGTTTTTAAAAACAAACAAACAAACAAACAAACTAAACCCAACCTTTTTTCATAATATCCAAACTTCATCCAGAGGACAGATGTATCCCAATTCTCTCCTTTCAGAAGATAGAAGAAACTGTAAAACTGTTTCTAACATTGCCAGATTTGCTTTCATTTTAAAAATGAGGGAACTCGGGCCTAGGAAATTTAATGATAGTGTCAGAGGCATAATTTGAACTCAGATCCTCTGACTCCAACATCAGTATTTTTTCATTTTATTTATATGTATATATATATATATATATATGTCCTTTCATCTACTCCCACTTCTAACCATAAAAGATACAAGCACAAAATACATTGATGAAACATTTTTAATATATATAATAAAGTTCACAGAGAAGTGAAAATGACAGGAATGACTAGGAATCAAATAGACATATGGCAATAGTACTAAGAAGTCAGGAACTGTGAAACCTTTTTTCACAGGATCAACAACAAAGAGAAGAATGTATGACTCAAATCAAACTGAAAAATTCAGTACCTTTTAAATAGTCTCTGATGGTAGATACCAAAGAGGGGGTAGATAGTTGTCTGAAAACCACATTTAGCTTTAATAGCAAGCCAAAAAAGAAACAATTTGAAAGGAGGACTTTGAGTATGATTATAGAAAGAAGTTTTAAGAACAGCCCAATCAGCAAAATGCCTCCCCAAAGATGTTCAGAGTAAAGAGTAAATTCCACCCATAGCCACTAACTTGAGCTGTTGGGAAGAAGCACATTCAGCACTGAAAACAGTCTCTAGGGATCTGGCCAATGTGAATTCACAGATGCTCTCTAGTATGAGCCAGCTGGTCAGATTCCTCCCTAACCATAACTCTGGTGAAAACCAGAGTCCTCAGTTCACCCCCCAGCACATTTAATAATAGCAAAAGGAAAGCTTTGATAAAGCAGTAAATGTGTCTCATGACAAAATGCACCCAGTGATGGGCAAATGCTTTCATTCCAATTAGTTATTCATCATGATACCATGGAAAAGAGCACTGAACTTATATTCAATGTTCTCTCACTAACTGTCCCCCATATCTGGCATGTTCTCTCATCTTACGTCCAACTGCCTCCCTTGACTCAGATCAAATCCTGTCTTTGGCAGAAGGACTTTCCTGATCATTTCCCTATCCCCCTCACCCCTATCTTATTTCTGGCATCTTCCCCATGAAATTTCCTCTCATTTACACAGAATATATCTTGTATATATTCATGGTTGTCTGCATATCAGCTCTTCCACTGAAACATGAGCTCTTTCAATAAAGAGACCATGGTTTTTCCTTTTCTAAATTATTTTTTTTCAAGCAGTTAACACATAATGGGTGCTTCTTGATTTCCTGCCTAAGTTGGAAGTTCTGGATGGGTCTTGGCCCTAACCTAAATTTCACTCTGAGCCTCAACTGATAATGTTGGTGGTGTTTCTAAATCTGAAAAAAAGAGGATGGTGAGCTGCATGGTCTCCATGTTTCCTTCCAGCTCTAATGGGCTATAATTTGAACTAGATTTTTTTGTTTGTGGATTGGGAATGATTGAAAGAAGATGTTAAATGATGAATCCAAGACATCTTTGCAATATACTTCTGTACTGCTAAAACCTTCACCCTTCTCCTTTCCACTCGCTAAATTTATACTCATATTTTGAAGTCTAGAACAAGCTCTCCACCTCCAAGAATGGAAATCCTAATAATGACATCCACACTGAATTCTACCTTTACTGAATTCTGGTAGCAGCTTAAATGCTCCAGACATATAGCACTTGTTTGTTCAAAATGCAGTATTTTCTAAGAGTTTCAAGTGGGTGAGATTCACCTGGGGCCTTTGCTTATATTCTATGAGTACAGGACTCAAACAGGGATGAATTTATATTGAGTTCTTAAATGCTTACTGTCATAGTAGTCTTCATTATATGATTCTCCCTCCTCTTCAATCTTTAATTCTTAGTTCCTTGCCCCCATTTATCCCTTTTCACTCATTATGTTTTTCTGTTCTTTCATCTCTGGCTGTTTCCTGTGCTCTCCCTTTCTCAACCTCTTATTTTCTCTCTTCCCAACTGAGGACCATCATACTATAGTTGTACTAGAATGACAAAGTTCATGATTGCTCTGCCATTGGAAAGATGGCTTGAAATGGTAAGAATGAAAAACAAAGTCATAGAGACATTGTGACTCTCCTGATCTATTCCTCAGTTTCTTCATGTGTAAAATGAAACTAAATGGATTTGACAACCCCTACCCAATATGATGTAGCAATCATTTATTAAGCTTCTACTATGTACAAGAGACTGTTGCTGAGGATATATTGGTCACCTTGGTTCTCACCATATCTCTCCCCTTGGGAGAAAGGAGGGATATTTGATTGCTTTATTCTTCTGCCTTCAATATAATAATATAATACACATAATACACATATATGGTATATATATATATGTAGATATATGCATAAATATATGTGTGGAGAGACAGCAGAGAGAGAGAGAGAGAGAGAGAGAGAGAGAGAGAGAGAGAGACTGACCCTTTGTCTCAAACTGCAAAATCCAAATCATTAATAAAAATTAAGGGAATTTCTAAGTTTCATTTTACAGAGAGGCTCTCTACATGTCAAGCTTAATTATTTCACATGCTTTTCTTTTTCTACTTATGTGAGCACTCCACTGAAACCAGTATTTCTATATAAGAAAACTTAAAACTAGCTTTCTCATAACTTTATAGTCAATTATATTTAAAAGATTTGGATTTGCATTTCTTCCTTGTGGGGAGATCATATTGCAGAGCAATGGACCCATGTCACTATATGTTCATTAGGCACTAAAAACATGATATCTTTTGAGGCGGGGTGTTGATCAGATAGAACTCTTTGGAGGTAGCAATCATAGATCACAAGATCTCATTATCTGGCAGGGTGAAATTCTACCTTTCAACTTCAAGGTAAATTGAAAAATAATTTAAAGGGAAAGTATGAAAAGAGGTCATCTTTTTGTGAGAGGAATCTTCAATATAGAACCTAGACAAATAGGAAATAGTAGGTAGAATATAATAATGAAGAAATTCGTGTTAGACCAAATGAATTGTCCAAAGTCACACTACAAATATACAGAGCAAATCCATCCAGGTATTTTCTAGGCAAATGAACTAGATTCAATAAGTCATCACTTATTCTTTTATCCCTTTGGATAACTGGTCCTTCCCTAAGCATCTAGGACCAAGTGATTATTTTGTTCCAATTTCTTTTTTTTCTCCTCTCTACTGATTCAATGGCTTCATTTCTTCTTAGAATCCTTAGCAGCAGAATGTGTTGTGTGTTGAGGGTGGGGAGGGTTTTTGAGAAGGAAGAAAGGAAGGAGGAAGCTAACCTTTTAAGACCTGGTCATGTGCCACTCTGTTTTCTTTTCTAGTCTAGCTAAGGTAGCCATATAATTTCTCCTGCTCTCTTTTCTTCTTCCTCCATATCTTTTATGGTATTCAGTAAATGTTAAAAGACCTAGAGGAAAGTCTTCAGTGCACTGGGTAGAGCTCCTCTCTAGAGAATTTATGGCAGAACATTGATAAGCAATGCATGAAATAAAAAGATATGAATATGTTGAAATCCACAGTATCAGAGGAGATCCCCATATTTATGAGATCATGTACACATTGAAGGATTGAAAAATATATTTTTGATCTCAAAATAATTAGGCCATGTCAATTCAGCCCTATGTAGGTTAGAAGAAAGGCTACTCTAAAATCAAATTTTATCTTCCTTGTTCAAATATGTGTCCTTGTCCAAATGTATTTGGATTTTTAAAGGGATGTGTTGAAGAATATATTCCCCATTTACAGGTGGCATTTAGAGATAGATTTACATGTTTATGTTAAGCTAGAAATTTCCTCAAAACACCACAAGCCTGTTAGTTTTATATGATTTATAAATAAACTTTATCTCCTAAGGAAATCTTCCTTATCTTGGATTGAATTTCATTAATATTTTTTAACTGTCTAATTGCCACAACATTCCAAAGATTTGACAAATTGCCCAGAGGAAGTTGAGGAATTCTACTTCCCACCAATGTTAATTAATCAGCTTGTTAAATAGTGTGTGAAAGTAGAACCATGCTGGATTGGGCTGAGATGACCCAAGGTCCTATTCTAGCTCTGCTAATTACTATCAGTGTGGTTTTGGTAAATTCTTAACCTTTCTGGGTCAGATATTTGACAGGAGAAAAACAAGGAGTTTAGACCTTCTCAAACGTCTCTTCCAACTCTTCCCATGCCATGATTCTCTCTGAGTTCCAGTTTCTAATCTGTAAGATAAGTGGAGGTTGTGACCTTATAATTGTTAAGATACATTTGGGCTCTTATTCCTAAAATCCTTCAACTAGCAACTAGTACCATACCTTGGATATTGTAGGCCCTCTAAAAATATCTGGAAAAGAACTTTGTTAAACTTCTGTCTCTGATATTAACAGTAATAATACAACATGCAGGTCACTTAAGTTCTCAATTCAAGAAATGACTAAGAAAATACCTTATGGATTGGTGTCCGGTAGGTAGCAGTGATGTGAATAAGGCAGTTAGATAGTACAGTGGATAGAATTCCAGGCCAGGAGTCAGGAAGACCTGCATTCAAAATTGGTTTTAGATACCTATAAGCTGAGTAATCTTGGACAAGTCATTTAATCCACTCTCTACCACAGTTTCCTCATCTGTAAAATGAGGATAATAGCAGCACCTACCTCCCAGAGTTGTTGTGGGATTCAAATGAAAGAATTATAAGCACCTATATTAGCATAGAATGCCTATTCCTAAGATTACAGTATGTATTGGGTAGAAAACCACAAAAAACTGGTTCATTGGTATGTATGTATATGTGCATGCATATATGGATATATGTCTATGTGTGTGTATGTGTGTGTGTGTGTGTGTGTGTGTGTGTGTGTGTGTGTGTGTGTGGTGTGTTTGTATATCTTGGATGCACTCTGAATGAATAAAGAGATGGGCCTAGAATTAATCAGAAGAAAGGGTGGAATTGTTTGCCTTTGGGAAATTGTCCAGAACCTTTAAGGATTCCTAAGTTTTCCCCAAAACAAAGGTCTACTTTTTTAGTAACAATATTTTTTTCAGTGATAGGCAGCATGCCATAGTAGATAAAGAACTAGTTGGTCTAAAGTTAACTGGTCCATAGTATGCTGATCTAAAGTAATTGGTCCACAGTAAGTATAATATAAAATGATTAATTTTTTAAAATTTTACACGTTGAGAATTCTTTATACAGATAAATCAAAGTTCTAGATCAAATGAATATGACTATGTCTACATATATAATGATATACATGTGCATGCAAACACACATGTATTATGTATATATACATGTATAAATTTGCTCCATGCCCACACATACATATTTGTCATATGAGTAGCTGAAAAGGGTCACAAAAATATCATTCATCCAAACCAGTTGGCAAAAAATTCAAATGATCCCCTCTGCTTCTCACATTGCATTTTTTTTTTGATAGAGTTGATATTCTGAATACAGAGAGCCCTTTTCCAGCCCTTTCTTCAGTTGATCAGATTTCTTAGACTTGCTCTCTAGAATGTTTATGTCAGCTGCTGCTTCAAATGTTTTAATCAACCAAATATTTGGGTTTTCTCCAGTGAAAGAAAGTTGATTTGAATATCTGGCCAGAAAACCTAACCTGTAATTAAGCTGAGTATCTTACTGTCTTTGATATTCCTAAACTGTTGCCTCACTCAAGGAAAGTCTTTCTGAAGAAGCCAGTTGTGATGCATAAATATAGCCATGACAGACAACTCCTTCCAGTGGCATAAGTTGAGAAGTCATTGTTGCTATTGAAAGAATAAATATCTATTTTTATAATCATTGACTAGAGTAAATCAATAGTTTTAGGTCATGATCCAAACAAACAATCTATATGAGCAAATTCAAGAGAAAAGGTATTGGTGCTGGTCCAATCAGAAAGAAAACAAATTGATAGTCATTCTGAACCATAATAATGACTACCAAATTTGCTATTAAAATCATATGTTTGTCCTGACTGTCCACAAAAGAAAAATTAAGTGGCTGAAGAATGCCTATTACTAGGATTACAGTATGTAATGGATAGAAAACCACCACATAAAGCTGGTCTATCTGTATGTATGTATATGTGTATGCATGTATGGATAAATATATGCACATCTTGGATGCACCCTGAATGAATAAAGAGATGGGCCCAGAATTTATCAGAAGGATGAGTGGGATTGTTTGCCCTTGAAAAATTGTCTTGAACCTTTAAGGATTCCAAAGTATTCCTTGACTTTTTTAGGAACAATATTTTTTCATTGATAGGCAGCATGCCAGAGTGGATAAAGAACCAGTTGGTCTAAAGTTAATCGGGATTCAAATCTTACTCATATTAGTTAATCGGACCTGGATAAATTATTTAATTTCTCAGTGCTCCAAGTAAATTTCTAAGACCATTAGTTACAAAACAGTTGCTAATCTAATTTGATAGATTGAGTATCTCAAAAGGAATTCTCAAGGAATCATAAGTCTAGAGGATAGATACACATATACCTCACCACAACCACTACATGTATGCACAAATTTTTCAAACTTCAGAAAGCATCGTCTATACTGGGTGACTTCACCCTTTGATTAAATGGTTCCTCCTAGGCCCTCCATTTAAAAAAGGGTACCCAGATCATAGATCACTTTCTGTCTATTCATAGATCACTTTCTGTCTATTCAGGATTCATTCTTCTGGACTTTACCATCATGCCTCATCCCATCTTTTGAATTTCCTTATAGAAATTATCTTCCTTATTAAATGTAAGCTGTTTTTCAAGACTATTTTAGGACTGTTTTTCAAGAGACCTTAGAAATTAACCACCCCATTTTACAACTGAAGAAGATGAGACCCAGAGAGCGAAATCAGTTGGTCCACATTTATCTTTCTGGCTAGAACTTTGCTTGCAACCCAGGTTAACTCAGCTCTCTGGTCGATCAAAACCTTTTCTACAGATTTCTTAGTCTGTGCCCCAAACACTGGATTTTTACTGATCCATTTTCTTCTGATAAATCTATCTTTTGCATTCCTTTTTATAGAAAGAATATGGGAATTGTCATACAGAATTCTGGGACAAGTCTTCTACCTTCACACATCTATAATGTAATCAAGATATAAACCATTGTTATTATCTGACTAGTTACAGAGTTTCAATATGTTCTGAGACAGCTAAGTGATACTGTAGCTAGAGTGCTGAATTTGGAGCCAAGAACACTTGAATTTGAATCCTGTTTCAAGACACTTTCCAGGCAAATCGCAAAACTTCAATTTCCTCATCTGTAACTATCTCATAGAGTCATTACAGGGACCAAATGAATTAACAAAAGTATGGTGTTTTTTAAATCTATAATTTTTGTATTATAAATATTTTATAAATATTAGATATTATTTTTATTTAAAACTGAAGCAATTGTAACCTTAAAGAAAATTCCTTCTCACTGCAACCATAAATGGAAGAAAATTATTTTTGTATAATCATTTTTAACTTCCATTTTAAGTCAACATAAACTGAACTCCAAAATCAGACTAATAATAATACAAAGATCCTTAATTTACATTTAGAAAAATATATTAAAATCTTCATACACATATGTATGTAGTTACTAGTTACAAGTAAATGGCCTGATAACAGAAGGTTTAGAGAATGTTAGCAGTAGGGAAGTATTGTAAGCGGGAAATGTGACATTAGTCTGACTCTTTAATTACAATCTGGTAGCTCCATGGGTTGTGCATTGATGAATTTGTGTTTGCGGGGTATTGGTTGATCCTAAAGTGTATAAGACTCCTGATCAGGCAAAACTAAACCAGCTTCAGTATTCCTCCCAAACAAAGGTTAATAATTTCATCCTATGTACAGTATTTTCCATTAGAGAGATAACATGGACTGGTGGAAATACAAGCGGTCTCTTTTGGACAAGAAGTCAGATCACCATAGAAGGCATGATTCCCTCTCTTCCTGGTTATGCAACCTTGAGAAAATATCTTAAATTCTCTGCATCTAATTTCATCCCTAGGAAAGTAGAAGGTAAAAATATTTGTTCTAGCTACTTCATAGGGTCATATGTAAATCAGATGGTGTGACTTGCACTTTGAAAACCATAAGGCTTTATGTACATGCAAAAATATTATAAGTTTCTGGCACACAGTGGGAGCTTAATCATAGTCTTTGATTAATTTTGAATTCAGGAATTTGTTATGCATTTTTAATCTTAAAAGAAAAATGGATCAGGACTGATTCTTATTCAGGATGATTTGGTTCAAGGGCTAATTGTTAGATGTTTAACAACTGTTACTGCAGGGAGGGAAATGTATAAAGGACACAATTTGCAGTTTAATTGCCATTATTAATATTTTCTTCATCACTTTCTTAAGTCTAGATAATCAACTAAAACAATAAATCAACCCCTGATTTGTGGCATTGTTGATTTCCATGTTGCAAATAAATGCTCATGTTGAAAATTTAAGAATTAGCTCTACTGAGTCAGGACGATCCAACTCCAGCACAATAGTAATCTGGTTCCAAGTCCTGTCTTTGATACATATTGATTATATAGCAATAAAGTAAAGGTACCCACCTGTCCTAAATTGCTCCTCTTCATTAAAGGATAGAGTTTCCACCTTGGGAGTTCCTTACATGAATGAAATTAAAGGTCTTGGTGACCCCCCCCCCCCAAAATCAAAAACAAAACAACTTTGGAAAAATAAATGAATGGCTCCTCCATACATCCTCATCTCTATTTGTGAGAGCATTGAGTTTCTCTTTACCCCTAACTACATTGTTCAGTCAAGGATATGCTCCATTCTTGTACAGAAATGACCGTTCCATTTCATATTTTATCTTTTTTTCTTCTCCCAAATATTCAAAAAGAGTTCCCCACTATGTTGATTCCCCAAAGCTGTCAGCTGGGTAGAAATCCTCTTTAGATGAGGGTCTTGGATTCAGTACCTTCACAGATGCTCCCCAATCTTTTCCAAACCAATTAAAAAGAAAGGAAAAACCAAAGAAATATTTGTAAAAATCAAATTAAAGTACAGAGCTGTTGGAGTTGCAGCTCCGTGAGTCCATTTGGGCTGCCTGCCAAGAGTATTTTTAATATAATAATCACTCATCCATAGACCCATAATAATTGATATTTGCAATTCGATAATGCTCCTTAACAATTTTTTATTTGTTTCTGATCTCCCAGTTTTTCTCCTTCCCCCATTCCACCTGGCAAGCCCCTTGTCAGCATATTCATGGTTCTTAATGACCCTCTCAGCAGCTACTGATCAAAGTCAAATTTTAATTATGATTCTAATTTTGGAAGTTTGGCCCCTTTTAGACTAAACTTCTAGAAGGGAGTCAGAACTAAACCTGGAATAGCTCACAAGAAATACATCAAGTTTTAGGGCTGTTTAATTGGAGGTTTGATGAGTTTTATATTCCACGCTTCCTAACAGCTTGTGCTGAACCAGGTGACTACACCTGCAGAATGCAAAGCTTATTAGAAGAGTTGATCAATCTGGTTCAGGAAGAGAGGTCTAGTCATTTGGAAAAGACTAGGGTCAAAGTTCTGTGGAGGCGGAACTTAATTTCAAGCATTTGGAAAGACTTCAGTACCTGTATTTTCTTTGCCTTTTTTTAATTTGAATAATGACATTTTAGAATCCAACAATTTGACCTAGACACATCTTTTGATTTCCCAACTCTTGGTCTTTGGACCATTTTCCTGTCAGGAGTGTGCTGAAGTCAGTTCAAAATGACTCAGAAGAAAGAATTGTTAAATTTTCAGAATGAACATTTATAGCTCACAAGTCAACACACACTTCAAAACAGTGTTTTTTAAAATTATTTTGCTTATTATCTAGAAGATTATGAAGAAAACATTAATAATGCAGATTGAATTTAAAAATGTAATGGGGATATTATGGGGAGGAGTCAGTTATTATACATTTTCTAACACACCACTCCATTCTTCCCCAGTTTGAATATCTCACCCTATGAAAAACCTACCCATTCTTCCAAGGGCATACAAAATCCTCACTCCTCTGTAATGTCTTTGCTGATCTACCAGTCATAAGTAACCAAGAAAAAATCAGAAGTGTTTTACTGCATGTAATAATTTGAGTTTTTTCCCTACTAGAATATAAACTACAGATGAGCAAATGACATGCTGTATGCTTCCTTGTATTATTCCTCAGTGTCTCACATAATTAGTGTTCAATAAATATTTGTTAAAGGATAGAATTATTGTTAGGGGCCATTCAAATGATGAACTAAATAAAAAAAATACTTCTCTGATAATGAAGAGAAAGTGATTTAGCCTTAAAAGATCTGTTTCTCATCCCTTTTCTTGGATATTGAGCAGTTCAAAAGGATGGACATCTGGTCTGCCCAGCACTACACACCTTTATTAGAATGGAAAAATTCAGTCAATTCAATAGTGATATCTCATAGAAATGTTTTGAAATATATGGGTATATGGATAGACCACATCTGATTAGGAGACAGAGCCAAGATGGTAGAGTAAAGACAGGGACTCACCTGAACTCTCCCCCACTCAAATATCTTTAAATAATGACTCTAACAAAATTCTATAATGGCAAAACCCTCAAGAAGACTGAGTAAAACAGTCTTCCAACTCAAGACAACTGGGGAGATCTACAGGAAGGGTCAGTTTCCCCAGGATGAGAGAGGGACTGAGAACAGCAAGGGCCTGCATTGATGGGCCCGGTCATCCAGGAACAGGTTGGCTTTTTGGCTAGTGGGGGCAGTTTTCAGATCTCTCATACCAGAGATTGCCAAGGACAACTTGGAAGGTGAGCAGAAGTCTGCCCCACACCAGAGTGAGAGAGGAGCACAATCTAGCAAAGACCTTAGCAGAACAGAACGAACCCCAGAAGACTGGGAACAGTCCTCTGGAGACCTCAGCAATAATTGCATCTGGGAGCAATCAGTCCATGAATGTTAAGGGGCTTGAAAGGAGATTACAGGGGTCTCTTTTCTATCACTGATGCAGGGCTTTGTTGCTTTGACCATACTCAGATCTGAGTTGCAGTCTAAGGCTCCAGGTCCAGTTGTGCAGTGCCCAACAAAGTTTACTGCTACAGAAGAGCAGTTGGTGCAAACCTCTCCTTAGATCACAAGACATTGGATGAATTGAAAACTTGCAGATCCAAAAGTATCTCTGAAAACAGCTGAAAACCCTCAAAACCTTGTGATCTTCTCCCTGGAAGCAGAGCCCAACTTAACAGAGTTAAAATCAAGTCATGGATAGGAGAAATGAGCAAACAAGAGAAGAAAAAAATTGACTATAGACAGTTACTGTGATCATATAGAAGATCAAAATACATACTTAGAAGAAAACACAGTCAAAGCTTCATCGATCCAAAGCCTACAAGAGAAATGTGAATTGATTCAGACTATGGAAAGAGCTCAAAAAAGTATTTTGAAAGTAAGGGAGGTAAAGGAAAATTTTGGAAGAGAAATGGGAGGGATGTAGGAAAATCATGAAAACCAAGTCAACAGCTTGGTGAAGGAAAAATCAAAAAATATTAAAGAAAACATTTTAAAAGCCAAACTGACCCAAATGGAAAAAGAGATCCAAAAAGCCAAAGAGGAGCAGAATGACTTAAAAAGAATAATTGGTCAAATGGAAAAGGAGATACAAAGAAAACTGAAAAAAAATAATTCCTTAAAATATAGAATGGAGCACAGAAAGGCTAAGGACTTTGTGAGAAATCAAGAAACAATAAAACAAAACCAAAAGAATGAAAAACAAGAAGAAAATTTGAAATGGTCTTACTGGAAAATCAACTGATCTGGAAAAATAGATCTAGAGGGGATAATTTTAAAATTATTGGACTACCTGAAAGCCATGATTCAAAAAATGAGCCTAGATATTATTTTTTGAGAAGTTATCAAGGGAAACTGCCCCAACATTCTAGAAGCAGAGAGTGAAATACAATTGAAAGAATCCATCGAACACCTCCTAAAAAAAGATCCCCAAAATGAAAACTGCCATGGATATTATAGCCATATTTCAGAACTCCCAACAAAGGAGAAAATATTTCAAGCATTAGAAAAAAACAATTCAATTATCATGAAGCCATAGTTAGGATAACACAAGACTTAGGAGTTTTTAAATTAAGGGTGTGTAGGGCTTGGATTATGATATTCCAGAAAGCAAAAAGAGCTTGGATTGCAACCAAGAATCAACTATCCAGTCAAAATGAGCATGCTTTTTTAGGGGAAAAGATGAATATTCAACAAAATAGGGTACTTACAAACTTTCTTGATAAATGACTAGAGCTGAACAGAAAATTTGATTTTCAAATATAAGATTCAAGTGAAGTTTAAAAAAAGTAAACAGGAAAGGCAAAATTATAAGGTACTTAATGATGTTGAACTGCTTATATTCTTGCATTTGAAGGTGATTCTGACAAATAAAATGAATTTTCTCATTAATTAGGGAAGTTAGAAAGATTATACATGGACAAAGGACAAATGCAAGTTGAATTTGAAAGAATAACATTTTTAAAAGAGAGAGTTAATGAGTGAGAGAAGAATGTACTGGGATAAAGGGAAAGGCAGTATGGGGTAAAAGAAGCAAGGAAAAAGCTTTTGCAGTGGTGTGGAAAAGTGAGGAGGTGAGGGGAATGAGTGATCCTAACTCTCATCAGAGTTAGCTCAGTGAGGGAATAAACCACACATTAATTGGGTATAGAAATCCATCTTACCCTAGAAGAAAGGAGAAGAAAGGGATGGGAGAAAGAGGATGGGGGTAGGTGATAGAAAGGAGGGAAGACTGTGGGTGGGAATAGTCAGATGCAAAACAATTTTGAGGAGAGAATGGATAGGAAAAAGAGAATAGAATCAATGGGAATGGGGAGAATAGGATGCAGGGAAATACAGTTAGCCATAGCAACTGAGGAGAAAAATATTGAAACAAATTTTTCTGATGACAACTTCATTTCTCACACATAGAGAACTAAGTCAAATATAAAAATAAGAGCCATTCCCCAATTGATAAATGATCAAAAGATATGAGTAGTTTTCAGATGGGGTTATCAATGCTATCTATTTAAATAATATTTTTAAATGTCCTAACTCACTATTGACAGGAGAGGTAGGGGCAAAAAATGCACTGCTAGAAGAGTTGTAGAAGGATTTCAACAATTCTCCAGAGCAATTTGGAACTATGAAACCCTTTGATGTAGCACTGCCATTACCAGATTTATATTTCAGAAGAGATGAAAAACAGGAAGGAAAATGACCTATATGTAAAAGGATATTTGTAGCAGTTCTTTTCTGGTGGCAAAAAAAAAACTGGAAATTGAGATGACCATCAGTTGGGGAATGACTGAATAAATCATGGTATGTAATTAAGATGAAATGCTATTCTGATAGAATAAATGGTGAACAGGATTCTCTCAATAAAAAAACTTGCATGAACAGATGCAATAGGAAATGTACTATGTACAAAATAAAAACAATGTTGTAGGAGGATCAACTGTGAATTCCTTATCTTTTCTCAGTAATGTTGACCCAAGAGATTTCTGAAAGATCTATGATAAAGACTACTATCAATACCAAAGACAGAGCTGATGGTGTCTGAATACATATTCAAGCATATTTTTTACTTTATTTTTTCTTGAGGTTTCTTGAGGGAGGTGGCCCGTTTGCTTTCCCAGTATGACAAGAACACAATGTCACAATTGATATGTTTTTCATGACAATACATTTTTAACCAATATCAAATAACTTGCCTTCCCAATGAAGGGCATTGAGGTTTGATGAAGGTAGAAAATACAGAACTCAAGATTTTAAGTGAATGTTGAAACTTGTTTTTGCATGTAACTGGGAAAAATAAAATAAAACAAAAACTAATGCATCTATTTTGGGCAGCTAGGTGGCATAGTGTATAACAGAGCTGAAGTCAAGAAGACTCAACTTCTTGAGTCCAAATCTGACCTCAGATACTTCCTGTGTCACCCTGTGTACATCACTTGACACTTTCCCTTCAATTTTCTCATCTGTAAAATGAGTGGAGAAGGAAATGGCAAATTACTGAAGTATCTTTCCCAAGAAAACCCCAAATGGGGTCACAAAGGATCAGACATAACTAAAAATGACTAAATAACAATGAACAATAACAATATGTATTTTTAGAATATTGAACAAATATAACCCAACTTATTTTTTCTCTCAGAATTGTAGTCAACCCCTTCTGTTATTGCTACAAATTAACATGTGATACTGAGTGTGTCTATATAGTCAATGGCTCCTGGATAAAATATGTTACTTGTTTTCTATTGCTATCAATCTGTACATAGCTACTATCCTAAACTCATCTCAGGTTTAGTGCCTCATTAGATTGAATGACAGGAACAAAGAAGGAAGTAATCCAGTACAGTTTTTCCATTGTAAGATTGTGTTGATGGACTGTAAGTACAATGTGACAAAATTCATTCTTCAATGAACTCTCTGATGATAGAGCTATTACTGCAAATGATCTTCTGGATGGAGGATACACAAGACAACTGCATGTAGAAATAATCAGATGCTCCCATGGAGCATTGATTTTAGCTAACCAGATGGGCATTTCCATCACATGACACAGCCAAATATTTTAGACTCAAAATGTGCTTAGGTTTAACACAATTCTTATTAAGAAAAGAGGTATCCTTTTGACAACTCTCTCAATGACATTGTGTTTTATGAAATGTGGTATCTTCTGAATTGATTATATCTAGGATTTAGAGGAGATAAAGAAAAAGGGGGACTAAGATTTTTCCTAGAGAGGAAATGGGAAAGGTTGAATTACAGAACTTTAGGTAACTATAGAGCATAAGGTTGATTCTTCCTTAAAACATTATTATTTTAGTCCTATAAACTCCAATGGATCTATGTTTTCATCAATGATAAAATTATGATGCCTCAATGCCTATTCAATTTTGTATATCTTCCCATAAGCCCATCCCAGAGGATCTCTGAATGTGGTGCCAGCTTTCTTGCATTCTCCTGACTTGGATGCTAATGGAGTACAGATCCTGTTCATATCTCTAACACTTGCTATGTGACCATACCAATTTTCACCCAGTCTTACAATAATTGGCTGACATCTTATACTCAGCTTCTGCTGAATAATTTTTGTTGGTAAGATGTCTTACTCATGCAGCCATTGAGGAAGCACTAAAGGATACTAGAGATGGCACTACACTTGGAATTGGCATATTTCATTCTTCAGAAGTGAAAAAAAAGCTTTGTTCCTCTTTGCTTCTTGTTTTTGTGTCATCAACCAAGCATCTTCATATCCAATGTGTACAACTTATCAGACCAAACCTTGAAACATGAGAGGGGCATTTCAGCTGAGAAGAAATATCCTCTCTTGCAGTAGTTTATTTTTTGTGAGTTGTTAGGATAATGTTTCAGAACAAAGACCATTATTCTATCCAGATATTGCCCTATCTTAGTTGAATTCAAGTTATCCTGAACAGCTGGAGACAGCTACTCTAAGAAAGAAATCAGGTCACTTACATAGGACCTCAATTCATTTTGGTTTGCTCTCAGTATTCTTGAGTGTATCTTTGATGCTGCATTTGCATTGAGTTTAAAAGAAATTACCTCCAGAGATAAGACTTTTTTTTAAACCAGAAAGTAATCTTTCCTGTTTATGCTCAAAGAGCAGTTGTGATTTGTATATTCTATATGATAATGGACCTCAAACACTAGATTTATAGCCCAAGCAGTCAATGCTTACTATGAAATGTTTATGATGTACAAAATACTACAAAAGGAGAAACAAAAAAACATGACATGATCCATCACACTAAAAAACTTAGTCGAGTTAAGTTGAATATATTATACATTATTACATGTGATATGTGACATATGTGGTATATATATATGTCATATAACATGACCATGGTATAGTGGAAAGAAGAGTAGATTTATAGTTAAAGACTGAGTTCATTATCCACCTCTTATGCTCACATTACCAATGTGGGCTTGAATAAGTTGCTTAAACTTGCTGGGCTTCAGTTTTTTCATCTTCATAATGACAGAGTTGGAATAGGTAATATTTGAGATCTCTTCCAAATATAAATCTATATTCTCATGAACCATGAAAAGTAACTAATGATATTCAGCTTTAAACAAATAGCAATTGATTAGTATAGAAAATCATTGCTATAGGCTTTCCAAAGAAAGATGACTACTTCTTTTTGGGTAGTCAGTAACAACTTATTGTGAATCTAGAACTGAAAGATGTGCTTTCAAAAAGCACTTATTAAGGACCTATGATGGACTGGGCTCTAAGTGCTTTACAAATATTATTTTATTTAATCCTTACATAAACCTGTAAGGTTGATATTATCCTAATTTTACTTGTGATAAAACTGAGGCAGATCAAAATTAAGTGACTTGCTCAGGTTCACATTGCTAGTAAATATCTGATGGTAGATTTGGAATTAAGTTTGTCATGAATCTATCCGGGAGTCTATCCATTGTGTTACCTAGCTGATGCTAGAAGGATTGCAATAGTTGGAGGAGTGGTGAAAAAGGTAAGCAAATATTAACAGCAAAATGTCCTGATATTTATATAGCTCAAAGAATTTTACGTACATGTCATCAGACTCTCACAGCAAGCTTTTTTAGAAAGGCATTATCATTATTCTCATTTATAGATGAGGAACTGAGGCTGAGGGAGGTTGCAGAATTGATCCATATTCACGTGAGTAAATGAACAAGGAAGTATTCAGATAGATTTTCTCAATTCCATGTACAATATTACATTCACCATGCCTCAAGCCACTCCAAAATCACAATAACAACAATAAGAATGGCATTTATGTCATATTTTAACATCAAAAAGTACTTTATATACAATATCTCAGTACGTACTCAAAATCCAAATACTATAAGTATTATTACCTCCATATTACAAATGAGGACATCAAGGTTCAGAAAGATTAAGTTTTGACTCTATAGCCACACAACTAGGATTGGGTATTTAAAGCCAGATATCACCAGATTCACCATTCCCATGGTCTTGCTGTTCTACTGGGGCACCTCTCTAAGAAACCAAGAGGCTCAGGAAAATTGAATTACTAGCCTTGGAATTCCCTGCCATACATCATGATTAATACCCCAAAATCACATCTTCTGGAAGATGTGAAGAAATAAAAATAATAACTCAAGTTTAGGAACCTTGAATACTGTGAGGATAATGTTGTCATTTGAGTTTTTTAAAATTATGAACAGTTGTGACTGAAAAATACAAATGTGAACTAGAACCATAGCAAAATAGGGATAGACATAAACAACTGCCAATTGCTTTTAATTTAGGGACAAAATGCATTAGATAATACAGAAAGAGCTAAAGATTTGGTACAGATGTTGCTCAAAAAGTCATCCAAGTATCCTATAAAGTCAAGAAGTCTTTTAGGGGATGAGAGAAAGGATATAATTACACCCTTTGGGGAAAAAAACAACCTTGTCCAGCCTTTATGGAAACAAAGGCCATATCTATGCCAACTGTGAAAGTGCAAGGCATAATAAAATGAAGACAGGCACAGCTGGGTCAGATTCGAGGGCTCAGAATTCAAGGAAAAGAAAAGCAACAGAGATGCTAACATCTGCCCAAATGAATGAAGGGAAATCTCCTGGGGCTATAAGAGATGAAGGCAGGAAGAGGAATATTCAGAGAGAGATGGGGGATAATAAAGAAGATGAATTTCAGGTTGTGGTGAGTATAAAAAAGAATGAAGAATATATATATAAAGCAATTGAGGATGAACAAGAAGTATGCTATGAAAAAAGCAGGGAAAAGATGGATCTTCAAGGGAAATAAGACAGAATATTTAGCAAGAAGCATTGACTGTAGCTCATAGAGCCTGGAAGGGGTGGATGGTTTTCAGAAAAAACAATGAAGGCAAATTCTAGAAAGAAAAATAGGTTCATAGTCAACAAAACCAGTTCCCAAGAGAAGGAGAAATATGGGGGGGGGGGGTGAACAGTGAACCTGAGGTAAAAAGATTGAAGTAAAATCCAGGTCATTAATAGGAGTGAGACTAATTATTTTCAAAAGAAACTTTGGAAAATTAAATGAAAGCTAACCAGTATAGGAAAATATAACACCCATAGCCTCAGAGTGAAAAAGACTAAAGATATAAGGAATGGAGCTCTGAGGAGAGATAGAAGAGAATCAAGGTTGAATACTAAGAGGTAAATTAATGTATGTGAAAGGATTAGATTTGATAGTATCCTTACTAGTCTCAAAGGGAGAAAAAAGTAATGTAAGGACTTATCAATAAAGGTGCCCCAAATAAAAGAGATATAAATTGGTAGATACATGAGAATGGAGAGTAATGGGGAAAGGAGAAAAGATAAAAATTTTGGGAATAGGTATATTCCCCCCCTCAAAAAAAAAAACAAATGTAAAAGGAAACAGTGATTGGAGGATATTATAGAATCATAGAATCTCAGAGTTGGAAGGGTTATCTGAAGTCATCTACTCCAATCTGTACTTGAAAAAGAACCTACTCAGTAAGGTTGTCAACAAGTATAAAAAAGAAGAAATTCATTTCTATTGAGGCAACTCAATCTACCTTTATAGAACTATTTATATGAAGAGAATTCCTTATATCAAATTGAAATCCCCCTTCTCTTCATCTTCCTCATAGTGCTTCTGCTCTCTAGAATCAAACAGAATAATGTAATCTCCAACATATAGGAGAATTTCTTGTTATTGTCATTAATATGCTTAATTTTATGGAGTATATGCTTAGTATTGGGATTTGGGGGTTAAAGAACATAGTGGTTTTTTGGACTAAAGAATTTCTAAAGTGTCTTTCCAGGCCTGAAATTCCATGAAAATACCATATAAATGCTGAGGATCTAAAAAAAAGATAAATGAGAAACTCATATAAAGGAGACAGCATAGTACAGTAAGTTCATATCAGTGGAGTAAGTCTCTTGACTTGGATTCTAGGCCAAATTTATGAGTCACAAAAGAAAAATGGATATTATCGCATTATAATCACATCTCTTTTTTATATTACAAACATCAAGTCATTCTCTTTGTATCAGTTTCTGCATATAAAATTTCGACAGTAATTCCTATGCCACCTACCTGACAGGGTTACTGTGCTTTGTAAACCTGAAAGCTTTAGTGAAAAGTGAGATATTATTGGTGTTGCAGCTGTAGTTATTGACATTTGGCTCTTTTAAAAAAATAAAATCTACTTTCAATGGGCCAAAATTTATCAAAAACTTGGGAAAATGCTATACAATGGTAAGAGTTCCAGAAATGGGAATAAGAAGATATGGTTGGATTCAAATATGAGCCCTGTTACTTATTATCAGACATCTTGAGGAAGTTATCTAACCTTTTGGGGGAGGGTCACAATTGAATAGCCAAAACTTAGGTTTTATTAAAATACAGTATTGTCGGGGTTTCTCATTCACCATTTTACATTAACTCTGCCCTGATGTTGTCCAGTAAAATGATTTTTTTCCTGGGTGCTCCATCATCCCATGCTAATACTTTTCTGTCATAATCCTGATTTGGTAACTGTTGGTGTAATAGCAGCCACTCGTGAAAAATTGCCCTTCTTACAGCCTGTGGGGACTTTTCAAAGTTCATAAGGTCAGTATCAGAGGAAAAGAAGCACAAAAGGAGAGGAGGCAATAGCCTCTGGTACACGCCATCACAGTTCATACGGATGATTAGATTATTGGACAACGTTCAAATAGGATCTTAGAATCATAGGTTCAGGGCAAGAAGAGAATCTTAGAGGTCATTTAGTCAAGCCCTTCATTTTACAGATGAAGAAATGATGGCCTAGAGAGAGATGTGATGTGAAAAATCACATAAAAATTAAATTACAGAGCCAGAAATCAACTCTAGGTGCTTTTATTCCAAATTCAGCACTTATTCCATTGTAACATATTTTATCTATCATTTCATTAATTAAAGAGTCTTACATATTCTTAGCATAAATGTAGGAGAAACTGTGGGAGGAAAACATGAAAGAGAGCTAAATTCTGAACTACTCATTCAAGTGTTTTTTTTTTTAAATTATCAAACAATAAATATAAAAGAATTCTGTATTATAAAAAAAATTTAAAATGAGATAAAAATGAGAACCAATTGAATAAGACAGTAGAAAAAAAGTGTTAGGCCTGAAATCAGTAAGACCTGAGATCAAATTTAGCTTCAGAAACTGATTAGAAACTAATTGTGGAAAGTTACTTAAATACTAACTGCCTCAGTTTCCTCATCTCATTCACCTCAAATGTCGCTTTAAGAATACAGTGAGATAATATGCTTAAGTTCTGCATACTTACAATGCTATTTGAATGCTGTTTTTATTGTTATTTAGTATATAGAACTTTTCAAACCTTAAAATGATAATAGAAATGTCAACCATAGCTATCAGTTACTTGGACATGAAGATACATATTGTATGACATGTGAAAAACCTTCTTTTCTTCTTTCAGATTTTCATCAAATATTCTCTTTATTAGTTATCTCAAATTATTTTTAATATATTATTTTATTTTTAATTCACTCAATAACATATATTCTCCTCCTCTCCCCTACACTGGAAAAAGAAAAGAAAAACAAAATCCTACTGATAATATGTAGTGCTAAACAAATTTCTACATTAACCACATTCTAATATGTGTCACATTAAGCATCTTTCCTGAATCAGAATGTAATTAGCATTCCCCATCATTGATCAGAATTTATCAATAACTGTAAAATATCGTCCTCCAAACCACTAACAATGAGAGAAATAGAATTAGAAGCCCCCTGAAATTTTTACCTCATACCATCAAATTGGTAAACGTGTTAAAAAGTGGAAATAATATATCTTGGAAAGATTGTGGGAAGACATACATCAATATGATGCCTATGGAGGTATTAACAGGTCTAATATTTTGGAATTAGGTGGCTGAAAATTCCATTCTAGGAATGTCATAAAATAAAAACACACCATAAAATGACAAATATTAGAAATTCAGAGTTGTGGGACAACTTAAATGTAGGACCTATGAGCTACTTAAATAAAAAACAACACTAAAAAAAGATCATGATTCAGATTCAATTCAATAACTGATCTTGGTATTTCCTTGTTCTTGATAGAGTGGTGAAATGAAAAATGAATGTGGCAAATGATGTCAGGTCAACCTTGTTTAACAGTTTTGTGGTTAAATGGGAATGCTTAACAGGGAAATTTTAAAGTGATAGTAATAAAATACATAAAGAGATTTTTAACAAGACAAGGTATTATATGATAAAGTACAAATATTTTACACTTTACAAAGTAGTCCTATTAGAGTGAAGAAGAATGAGACATTAAAGTTGTTTGGAAAGACTCAGAAATGTTTTCAAAGAATCAGAAAAGTTTGCATAGAGCCCAAAGAACTTCACCTGATCCTTGGGAAAATAGGTAGATTTGGTCTCAGTGGTAAGAAATTCATAAGGTCTTTGAGCTGTATGCACTCATTAAGTGTGCCTCCTCCTTGCCAGTTATAGATATTTTAAGGTGTGTGACCAGATTTCCCCTTGATGGGAGTAAGTTGGAAATATTTCCCCATATGTCTAAAACATTTTTTTCTTCTGTAGAAGAAGCTGCAGGCAGGTGGAGGAGGAACAAAAAGGTTGGAAAGAAAAACTGGGTAGATTATTTTGTGTCATTTAATACAACATACATTTCACTGAACCTGTTTCTTACTGTCATATAGTATCCTGCATACTTGGACACACTTGGACACCTAAGTTGTCCAATTCCATGCCAAAAGGATTTTTATAATGCATAAGCTTCATTTTCCTTCATATGTCAGTTTTCTTTTAATTTAACTCATCTACTCATATTGTTTTCTCCCACTCAACATTTTGAAAGGTATTCCCTTTCTAGTCCATCTTCCACTATAAATATTTTCTGGCATTTTGTAGAAAAATTACTGTAGGAAAAAAAAAACACTTAGGTTCTAGCATACCTGACAGAATGACATATTATATCAGATTTAATGAAAGGTTGCCATCAAGTGTCTAAAGACTTGAGCTACCCAATGTTTGGGGGCTTCCTTTGTTGATATCCTTCAAAAAATGTTTTTTTTTGATGCCCCTTGGGTATTTTGTTTCTTTTTTAAAAATAAAAGTCGTTGCCCAATATGCCACCCTTTCCCCAGTGAATTCTCTCACATGGAAAGCAATTAAAACACAACATCAAAACAACAAAGAATCTTTATCTGAAATCATATGCAACATTCCACCGTCATGGGTCCATACTCCTCAAAAAAGAAGAGGAAAAAAAACTTTTATCATCTGTTTTCTAGGATCAAGACTCAGAATTGCAATTTATCTGAGTTCTTCTGCCATTGTTGGATGTTTTTGTGAAAGTTACCAGCCACCCTAAATATAGAGAAAAATTACCAGAAGGTTAGCTATCAGGTGATAAATTTCTTTGTCTCCAGTAATAATCAATAATCATATTTCAGTCTATTATCTAATTCTTTTGAGATACTGGTTAAATGAAGACCAGGGTTTCAGGACCTTCTTCAATCTTAGAAATTATGTGACATCATTCTGAAAACACAGCATTCTCCTATACCTGTGCTAAAGAAGACTGGGTGTTAGAATCCAGTAATCCCATGTGTTGGACAATATAAAATTCATTTATGCATGGTTTCAGAATGTATGGTATGATTTCTTTCCAGGAGATTTATCTTGTTAATTAAGCCTGATTAAGGCTAATATTCAAATTGCTTTGCATTTCCTTAAGAGACACCAGCTGGTTTTTATTAGGGCAGATCACAAAATCTTAAGAGTTAGAAGAGACATCAGAGATCATTCAGTCCAACCCATAGTTCAGCAGAAATGTCTCCCCTGCAATAAGTGATCATCCAGGTTCTACTTGAAAGGCTTCCAATGACAGGAAATCTACAACCAGTTGAGGCAAGAGGACAGGTGGGAGCATTTATAAATTTATGTATTATAAGGCACTGAGATCAGTGCTCACAATACAAAGAAACAACATCCACAAAGTAACTAGATCTACAACAAGCTTTCTATTTTATTAGAAGAGATTGTAGGAAGGAATAGGATACAGCATGTATACCAATAAATCCAAGATCATTATAGAAGGAAGAAAACAATAGCAAGTGGGGGACCAGGGTCTTTCATAGGATTCCAGTGTATAATCTCCCATTATTAGAATATGTTCTCTTTTAGAGCAGAGATAGATTATCTTTTATTTTTGCATCTGCAGTGCTTCTCTCAGTGCTTTGCACATACCTAAAAGTTTAATAAATGCTTTCATATCATTCATTCATTCATTCATAGTAGCTTAGGATTAAGGTGAAATGAGGTGAAAAAAGCAGGTGAGTGACTTCCAATGGTTAATCAAAAAGTCCTGAGATAATCCAACATTTCTAAATGAAGGGTCACTCACACTTGCCCAAAAGAAAAAAAAAAGGAAGAAAGCAATTCTCTCCAAAAATGCAGTCGGTCCTTAATCTTGGCAAGTTTGGAAACCACTGATAGAATATTATTACAAGGGAAGGAATACAGGTCACTCACAAATCCCCAAAGCCAGCCCCAAAGAAAAGCATTTAAATGACAATGAGATGACTTACACTGTGCCAGGTTGGCACAGCTTCAGAGTGGCAGCAGCTGAGGTGTGTTTTAAAAATAGGGTTTCTTTAATTGGATTCAAAATCAATTAAAATCCCATTAGAAACATAATTGTAGTGATAGAAATCATAAAATGATATCTTTTAAAATAAACTATAAACCTGAAGGAGCTTGAATAATTAAAGCCATGTACCATGCAGATAGTGCCATACCTTTTGATCACTGTCTGACCAGATGTGGAGAGTATGATTTTCAATTAAAGACATTGAATTGGAAGAGGATGCAGATGTAGGTCCAGATAGATCATGAGGAATGAATGCCCTCTGGCATGAAAAAGAACACACCAAGGGAGCTGAAAGCACCACAGGAACACTGGATTGGTTGAGAAGAAATATTTTTAAACTTTTCTTTGAACCAGTCAAGCTATCTGATATTTGCTGATTCTCAGTTATATATATGCTTTGCAACTCCATTTAGGAGCAAGCTCTGTGGGAGGGGGGATAGAAAACATAGGCCAGGAAGGAACAAGAGGTATATCTTGAGTCCCTTATAAACTCAAAACTCCGTTGATAGGAAAATAGTATCTACACTAGTGAGTAGAGCTCTAATTTGGGTGAGGTTATTGGGTTTTTGCATAAGGAAATCAAAATTTAGAGGGCATACCCTCACAGTTTTCTGTGGCCTTTGTCTCCATCCACAATATAGTAATATTCTTGGCATTTTCCTCCTCCCTCCTCTCCCATTCTTAACTAATTAAAAAATTTGATTTGAAGATGTTTTCTTCTACTGTCTTGGGTACATTTTTAGAAGGTTTCCCTGTGTGCTAGAAATATAGAGTCTACACTTAAATGTGTGTGTATGTATAGATAGGTAGTATATAGTATAGCTGTAGATTTAGATATAGAATCACTGTTTGACTAGATGTAGAAAGCATGATTTTCAATTTGAAAAGTGCATGTGGAAGAGGATGCATATATTCATGTATGTATGTGTGTGTGTATATAATATAATATACATATGTATTTATGAATGGAGACTCTTTCAGTCTGGGTAGTCCATGCAAGAAGGGTAGAGCCAAGATGATGAAGTAAAGCCAACATATTTGGCTTTACCCCCTTCTACAACAACCTACCTCCTTTTACGATGAGCCAAGCTAAATTCTGAGTGATAAAGCCAAATAAATAGGTCCCAGTAAATCATTTTTTTCAACCCAGGGGAACTTAGAAAGAAAAGTCTGCAGACACTGGGCTGGGAGAGAGGCACAATAAACATAGGACTTTTTGGCGTCTGTGGAGGGGGAAGCAGAGGTAGAAAGCAACCCAGCATTCTGGGACTGAAAGGGCTTTTGTCAGAAGGAGATTCTGGAAGATCCCTTGGCAAGATTAAATACCATTTGGCAGTTCATGTCACCCATTATTCAGTCCTGTGCCACAAAATCAGAGAGGAGGAGATAATCATGGCCATAAGGGAGCAGGGGCTCTACTGGATAAAAGCTACTATGTAGACTACATCCCCCCCACCAAGATGCAGTAACCATACCTCTTCCCAGATCATACCACTTTGGAAGCACCAGAAATGAACAAATTCACACTGAGCTGTGAAAGTCACAGGAGGTCTTTAATTTAAAAAACAGAACCTCAGACAAAATATCTCACACATAGCCTTTCCCAGAGGTGAAAAGATCTCAGTTCTAATATAAAATCCAAAGTCAAGAAATTGATTTAAAATGGGTAAACAACAAGATAGTACCTGATTATAAAAAGTCTACTATGGTGACTCAATACATTCTCAAAAGAAGACAATGATTTTTTTAGCTACAAGCAAAACCTTTAAAAAATACAGAAAGGACACAAGGTCAGCAAGAATTTTTAGAAAAGCTAAAGAAAAGGTTAAAATATCAAAAAGCAATATTTTAAAAATCAAATGCTTAGTAGAAAAATTGGAAAAGAAATGAGAACTATGCAATGAAATTATGTAAAGAAAATAATTTGATAGAAGCCAAAAAATTTGAAGACTAATTCCTTAAAAAAATCAGAATTGACTGAATGGTAAAGGAGACACAAAAGTTTACTAAAGAAAATAACTGTTTAAAAATTAGAATTGATCAAGTGGAAGCTAATGACTCCAGAATCCAACAAGAAGCAAAGAATAAAAATAGCGAACTGTCTCATGGTAAAAAAACAAAAAAAAAAAAAACCAAAACAAACCACCAGCCTTGGAAATAGTTCAAGGAGAGATAAATTAAGAACTATTATGGCACTACCTGAAAAACTTGATTTTAAAAGAAGAGCATAGACATGATATTTCAAGGAATTATAAAAGAAAGTTGACCTGATAATTTAGAAGCAGAGGGCAAAATAGAAATTGAAAGAATCCATTAATCACCTCCTGAAATTCCAAACTAAAAATTATTACAGTCAAAATCAAATACTTCCAGGCCAAGGAAACATATAAACTATTAAAATACCAAAATCAGACAGAAAGAAACCATTCAAATATTGTAAGGCCATGGTCAGGATCACAGAAGATTCAGTAGCTACCTCTGTAAAGGAGTGGGTGGCTTGGAATATGATATTCCAAAAGGCAAAAGAGTTAGCATCACAACCAGGAATAACCTACCAAGCAAAACTAGGCATAATCTTACAGGGAAAGTGAGTAGATAACTTAATGCAAAAGAAGATGAAAAGACCAAAACTAAATAGAAATCTTGACATTCAAACACAAGACCCAAGTGAAATATAAAAAAGGTAAACAGAAGGCTTAAGATTTAACTGTTTACATTTCTTCATGGGAACATGGCACATGTAACTCCTAAGAATGTTGTCATCATTAGATTAGTTAGAAGGAGTTTTTTGAGATAGATGTCTATTATGTTGGGATAATCATAAAAGAAGATTGAGAAATGCCTTGGTAGAAGGGGAAAGGGAAAGAAAGTGGTAGAAAGGAAGAAGGGGGGAATTATTTCAAATAAAATAGGTATTCAAAAAAGAGTTTTTACACTGGCAAGGGAAAATGGCAAGGGTAGGGAAAGCAGACAATGCTAAGCAGTTTAGAAAAAAATGAAAATTTTCATTATCTGAGTAATAAGTAGTCAACTCTCTACCTTTGTGGTATATTCACATGTTTATTGATCATTGCACTAAAACATTCACCATAAAAAAGTTTGATCTAGTCTCAAAAAAGCATCAAGCATTATTACTTCCTTAGTAAAGGAAAAATAAGGGACAGCATTTATTTAATCATGTTAGGAGAGAAATCCAAATATGAGTTAATTTTTTTCACAGCATGCAACTAGTCATAGGATTGGTTTGGGGCCCTAAAACTAGACCTTTAATAATAATCCTAAATCTAATAAATTTTTTGTATAATTATTTGTATTATTATAATTATGTAGAACATTTCTTAAGCAACCACTGGGTTATTGGGGCAATAGCATACTTATAAAAGACATACTACTCACTGTGGTTTTGCAATATGCCTGTCTTTCTCCTATTCCCCCAATGGAGAATTCAGTTTCCAGTCATTTCATCACCAATCTGACTTGCTGCTGTGCCTTTAAAAATATCACTGCTAAACCATTCCACATAATACTTTACTTTGAGAGAGGTAGACATTTCCAGGTTTTTTTTTAAAAAATACTCATACTTGAAATAAGTGTCCCTGTAAAGATTAAGTACATAATTTAATTGTCCTTGTATCAGATAGAGGTTGGGGGGTAGAATCCATGATTCCCTACAGCAGCCTATTGACTCTTTCAACCTTGCCTCTTGAAACCTTACTGAACACAGGAGCTGATACTGCAGGTTTTATATTTATAATGATTAATTAATTCTGCACTAAGCAATGTTCTTGACTGCAGGAACAAAATCCACTTTAGAAAACCTAAATGACAGCTTGCCTAAAATAATTAACACCCACACTGATAGAATTGGAATGTTCTTCCCCTGCTTTACAGGGGTGAATCGGGGTGGGGGGAGTCTAATTACTAATATTTCTGATTACTCAAAAATGGTAATAAAAACAAGGAGGGTTTGATAAAAGTAATGAGATGGAAAAACATCATGCAAGAAATGCAAGTTACAGAAGTAAAATGTTGAAATAAAGAAAAGCTCACTTAACATTCGGGAATGTGAATAAATCACTTCTTTAAAAATCTGAGTTTTGATTAGGGATGAGAGGATTCAGTATTCTGTCATTAGAAAGAAGAAAAATATTATGGTATGGGCTGTGAATAAAGGTTGAGTACCCTACTGCAGTGCTCCGAGTCTCTAAACAATGCTGTGATGTCCTATATAACCATGATTTTGAATGTCAGGGGTTTACCATTTTCTTGAAGCTCCATGGCCCTTCCTGTCAACTTTAACTATTATCTAATTCATCGTGGGGCTTAAAAATCTTCAAATTTAAGAGCACCGACATCTGGTTTGTGTGACGTAAATAAATAAAAGAGGAAGAAGCCTGTGATATTGTCTCCTGCCTTTTCCCATGAATTTCTTAGTAGAGTCTATAAAATTACCTTACAAGTGGAGGCTCTCAACCAAAGCAAACTCAACATAGCTCCTGTCAGATTATGTCTCCATAAAGTGACAGCTCTGCTGATAAAAGACTTTGATGGCATCCTCACACTTCCCATTCTCAGCTCGCTCTCATCTCCCTGTTTGGTAATCCCTAAATATCTAGGAAATGAATTCTAAACAATTCATTCTCTCCCCAATGAAACCCTAAAGAAATGTTTTTATTTACTTATTTAAAGAGAAAGTTATCTCATTTTCTGTTCTTCTACTGTTAGAAGAAGAAAAAAAGCCACAGCTCTTCATCTGCTTTCAATTTTTGAAGCTACAGACCCAAACCTTCTTGTCAGGATCGTTTTATAAATATTTTGATGGCATTTCCTTCTGATAATGCTATCCTGTTCCTACTTTGAAGTAACCAACTTCAGTGCTCCCTGTGGTGTGGACAGATGGGGTCACCTTGGGCAGGCAATTATCCACTGATGCAGACTACGTAGGCAATCAGAAATGACAGATTCAAATTTGACAAGACAAAAAAACCCACTTTTCTTCAAAAGTAGGTGTTTTGTCTGAAATTCATATATTATTTCTCTTGGTAAGTGTGGACACTGCCTTATGAGGAAAGACTGAAGAAATTCCAGAAACTAAGAATAAGAAAATTATCAGCTTGAAGGAAATTGGAGAATAACCTGGTATACAATGATGCTCTGCTTTTTCAAGGGTTTGGTACATATTGCCACCTTGGAAAAGCTCTAAGCTGTTCCAAGATGATCCTTTTACTTTATCTTTTCATCAATTTGGAGATGGATGTGATGATGGTTATCAGTGTAAAATGGTCCATAGTCAAATAATGGACCTGAAGATGAAATGGGTATTTCTTATCCAAAATGTTCTAGTACCTTCAGTGTGCTACTAAAAATATTGATTATAGTTAAGATAACATGAGATCTTCAGGCTTTAGGACAAGGTAGATTGAAGCATCCTACTATTCCGTGAACATGCTCTACATTAAGATTCTTGCCAGAGTACTTCTCAATAGGCTGATCCTTCACCCAGAAAGATACTACCTCCCTGAAAGCCAGTATGGCTTCAGAAAGTCAAGGAACAGTCAATATGGTGTATGCTGCCCAACAACTCCAGGAAAATGCCATGAACAAAACAGAGGTCTGTATACAACATTTGAAGATCTGACCAAGGCCTTTGATATCATTAGTCATGAGAATTTATGGAATATTATGTCAAATTTTGCAGTATTGTTTGTTAATTTCATGACAGCATACATGCCCTGGGTTCTAGATAGTGGATGATGCTCTCAAGATTTCCCAGTCACCAATGGAGTGAAACAAGGTGGTGTCCTTGCTCCCATACTTTTTAGCATGATGTTTTCAACCATGTTATCAAATGCCTTCACTGAGGATGAACATGGCCTCAAGGTCAGCTACCTTACTGATGACAAATTCTTCACCTTGAAAAGGCTACAAGTCAAGACCAAAGTGGAGGGAGTGTTGGTGCATGATCTTCTGTTTGCAGATGATTGTGCACTCAAAGTAGCCTCTGAAGCTGAGATACAACAATTAGCTTGTGCTTATTTTGTTCTAAAAATGAACACCAAGAAAACACAGGCTCTCCATTACAGCGTCACACCATCTATAGGTGGAACCATAAATTACAACAAATGGAAAAGTGAGTATTTTGGACAAGTTCACTTAACTTGGCAGTGTCCTTTGCAAGGAGGTACACATTGAAAAGGAGGTCGATATTCGCTTTACCAGAGCTGGTTCAGTATTTGGGAGGCTCTAAAAAAAGTATGGAAGAGAATAGATATTAGTCTGACTACAAACTGAAGAGCTACAGAGCCATTGTGTTGACCTCCTATACCTGTGAAACCTGGACAGTCTACCAGCGCCATGTAAGGAAACTGAATCACTTCCATTTAAATTGTCTTAGGAAGATTCTGAAGATCACCTGGCAGGAGAAGATACCAGATACTGAGGTCCTTTCTCGAGCTAAATTGCCTCACATTCCAATATTACTACAAAGAGTGCAACTACAGTGGGCTGGATATGTTGTTAGAATGCCAAACGTACACTTGCCAGAAAAACTATTTTATTGAGAACTCACACAGAGCAAGTGCTCACAAGGGGATCAGAAGAAGTGAAACCAAGAAACCCTGAAGGTCTCATTGAAGAACTTTAGAAATAATTGTATAGCATTGGAGATAGTGGCCCAGGACCACCACATGGTATGCCCTCATCAATAAGGGTGCAGCACTCTATGAGAAAAGCAGAATAGAAGTAACTCAAAGAAAATGTGACTTCCATAAGTTTAGAGGAACCACCCCAGGTGTTCATATGGTCTATTTGTGCCCGAACTGTGGTAGAAAATTCTGAGCTTGTATTGTCTGATCAGCCATAGTAGGAAATACTATAATTTGGCTCAAACATAGTGATATCCTTTTGGTTCTCTTTGATAAAGAAGGACAAGAACCACCCAAGAATTTATATCTGAATAGGCTCATTTATACTAATCAAATCATTGAAAAAGTCCATATTTCACATTTATCTTGTTCTTGTGGATATAGCTAATGAATCAGAAGTTTTGTTTCATAAAGGTATTGACCTACAGAAGAGAAGATGTTGACATGTTTTCTCTAATATTTTTGCCTTGTTAGAAATTTACTAGATTAATAAGGAAGGTGTAGGATCAAAAAAATCATGCTTCACACATAATTCGAATAAAATCAAGAAATACATATTAATATATTTATGTATACAGTATAATAAACATATTTAATATATACATACATAATTATTTATCCAACTGCCTGAAATGACCAACAGCTGCAATATTAATATTAATTGAACATATATAGTCTGTAAGGTATTTGGCAATAAACTAATAATCACCAAAATATCTCCTAACCTGGCACACTCAGGATTTACTTTAACAAGAATGACTAGTATAAAACCAGCATGTTAAAATATCATGTTTGTTTGATATCAAATTCTTTTTTTTCATTCTGATGCCGCATATCTGTTCTCCTTAATCTTCTGTTAAGTGTATAACTAATGTTTAATTAATTAATTGCTATTTAATTAATTGACCATGTCTACTCACCTTCAGTGACCAATCTGGTATTATTTGATACCTATAAAGAGGACTAAATGATCTGTAGGCTTAACACCATCAAAGAGAAAATAATCTGGCCCCTTATTAGGGGATTTATAAGGGCCCCATAGCAACAGAAACTGATCAGACTGATGCATGCCTCAATTTGAATGTGTACTCAATCCCTAAGTCTAATTTCCTGTCTTGGTGTCTTCAGGTCAAGGACACTCCCTTTCTATCACTATTTCTTTTAGTTCTATCTTGGGTCATGGTTGCTGAGCCCATGACCTATTAGAACATACTATTGCTCCTTTTTGATGTTGGCTATCTGATACCCCACACTTTTGCCTCCCAAATATCATGAATTTTCCCTAATGTCCATTTGCCAATTTCTCTCAGTGTCCTCAACCACTGACTACTTATCACCTTCCACTGCCAAGGCAAAAGCAGTTAACCCTGGCCATTGTGGGAGATTTCAAAAACACAGTAGCTCCAATTGTAGGCTAGTTAATTCAGGCATTATATAAATTTAGTTACAAGTGAAAATATGTTTGATTAGCAGAATAAATGAGACCAACACCAAAAGATCTGGAATGGGCCCTGAATGAGGCAATAGAACATCCCATCATGGACAGTCCCAATTTTTATGATATTCTATTCTCAGTCATAAAATTTTATTGGTATTTATACTCCCCTAGCCAAGTTCCAATATATTACATCTCCACCTTATTTCAGAGTGAGAGCTTTATCAACCACATCATATCATAGTATCTGGTTGAATAATAGCAGATGTTTTTAGAGGCTAAACCATGAAAGAGAATTGCAAAAGGGGTCCTTGTTTTCGCTAACAGATAATAGATGGGAGTAATCCCTAGTGTATCATTCCATGTATCAGTGAGCTTTGTGGTTTTTAATGAATCTTTAACCTGATCAGAACCTGATTTTTTTTGACAGGGCATTTGTGACATTTAGTTTTACATTTTATATTCATATTTTCATTGTACCATGCCAATATATTTACTCAGAATTATATCAATACTAAACATTTATTAGCATCTGCATGCATAGCACTGTGCTAGGCACTCAAAAGAGTTGACATGTAGTTGAGATATATCGATGTCCCTGCAACATGGTTTACTCTGGCTGCATTCTTTTGAAGGCCATGCCTGTTCCTTTTTACCCTCCCCCCACTGCAGTATTCATCAGAACCCAGAGGTCTGGGGAGATCTCTCTTATTTTCTATTGGCACAATTCTCATAGATTTTGTTCTTTATTTTTAGGGATCTAGTGACTAGTATTCCAGCTAATTTAACAATTGATTAACTTTTAAAGAGATATTTCCCTTAAAGATATAATAAGAAAAAGCATATCAACATTTGCCCTCCACTTCAAGGACATAAATCCCACCACTTATACTATCTTAATCTCAAAGGAGAGGATTTACCCTCACAGTTAGCTTAATTAATATTAGTTCCATCAAATTCAGGTCTATAAACCACTAGGTTTATGTCCCTGGAACCTAGATGCTTAGGACTTTGTTTTTGGACTGGCTGCAATCTATAACCTGACTGCAGCCCTTAATTTCTTGGGATTGAACTCTTGAGTTGAAGACTCCATTCTCTACATCCAGAATGGATGCCAGACAGTCTAAGAGTGAGGGAGAAGAAAAGAGACTGCCCTTAGTCACTCCTCCTTTTATCACACATAGTGTTACCACCTGTGAGTGAAAGTGTTCTCTCCAGGAATAGAAGAAAAAGCTTTGCCTTTGCCCTGATGGGCAGTTCAAAAGCTCTGATTGATGAACAAAGGCTGCATGCATGACCCAGTTCTCCAGTCTCATTAAGCAGGCTTGTTACCATTTTACACATAGGTAATATCTTCTGGGCATTGCCAACTCCCCATTAAACCCATATGAAGCTTCCAGTCTATTGAAGTAAGAATAACAACACACACAATTGTTTGATGATTAGATTAGACAACTATAAACAAAGTACACATGAGTCTTGAATAAGAAAACTGTTACTAAGCCAGAAAACAAAAAAAAAACCTCTAATAAATGACCAGGCATTTGAAACTGAACTTAAAGGATAGGTGGAAGTCAAGCAAATGAAGAAAGTAGAATAAAATCAATGATTTTTTTAAAAAAAATTGAAACGAAATGAGCCTTAAGTATGAAAACTATTGGTTTTCCAAAGATTTGATAATCATCTCTTTCCCTCTTTTCTCCCTTGGTTTTTTCCTCTTCACAGTCCATATAAACATATTTTCCTTTTGACTGTATTTAATTTTTTGTAACAGATCAGCACATTCTGCTTTCTCTTGAGGCCACATGCAGATGTAAAAAGCCATTTTCACAGCATATCAACCTATACCAAAAAAGAATATTCACATTTAAAATTCCCACCTGTATCCCTCTAGACTCATTGCATTCTCCATGCATGGGGCAACTTTTCCCTTGTCCACATGCTAGACTATTGAATTCTTATTCCTCAAGTCGTATTCTGAATCCATCTTCTTCAAATGGTGGGAACAAAGTGCTTTCCAATTTCTATTCAGTTAAACAAATCAATATGCCTCTCCCTTCTTAAAATATGTGTACAACTAAACTCAGGAGCTAATATTTATAGTAAAAGAAAAATAATCATAGAATTCATGAAGTGAATCTCTGTTTAGATTTTTTTCAAGGACAGTTTTAAACTAACAGCTTCTGCCTTTATTGTAAGCCTTACTGAAATTTTATATTTTACCTATGTGTTTAAGTTTTCTAAGTATTGCATTTGATAGAAGGAAATTTTCTTTCGGATACAAACAGTTCCTGGTAAAACTTTTGCTTCACAGATAAGGATATACATCCACAACTTATTGTATCTATACTAAACTACCTAACATAGCTTTTAAGAAATTTATCTGGAAGTGCTTTTTTGGTAATACCTCTCTGCCTTCTTAGAACACAGAGCAATGTTGTGTACACAGTAGATGCTCAATAAATATTTGATTAATGAATGAATGAATGAATAGAAGCACTTCTAGCAAATTTCCCTTATATGTCAAACAAATTTGTTTGCTGTCCCCATCCCTACCTTCCTTCTCTGAAATCCTTCCCTTCCTCTAAATTTCACTTCAGGTATGTCTCTACTGCATTTTGGCAGATGAAAAGGATTCTCCCCTCTTTGCATTTCCTCCCTCTCTCTCCCCCTTTCCTCTTATATATCTCCTTCAGTCTCCCTCCAACTCTCTCTCTCTCTCTCTCTCTCTCTCTCTCTCTCTCTCTCTCTCTCTCTCTCTCTCTCCAGATTTAAATCCATTTTGAAAAGGGATGAGTCTATGGTAGTTGCTGTGTTCCATTTATAAAGAACAGTTTTAAAAAACTATAAAATTTTAATTATTATAATTGTTATGCTTGTGACCTCACTAAGTCAGGAACAAGTCACATGATTCTATAATCTCAAACACAATGGGATCATCAGATGAATAGAGAAAAAGGGATATTTTTACAAGTGAATGAATAATAATTTTCTTTACACATCTGGTAACATACCAGATCAAAGACGGGAAATTCTTAATTACCTAGGATAACTGGGACATGTAAATAATTAAAACATAGAGTTAATCTCCAAAATTCATTCTACCTTTAAGCAAAGGACATTGAGAGAAAGCACAATCAGACATGGAGAGGAAAATCAGAAAAAAATATATCTCAAAAGTCAAAGGGGTAGAGAATATTCAGGAAGAAGAAATGACTGTCAAAAATTTCAGAGAAGTCAAGGACAACATAGGCTGAGGAAGGACCATTAGAGTGAGCAATAAGGAGATCAGTTAACCTTTAAGAGAGCACTTCAGTTAAACATGGTCAGAAACCAGCGGAAAAAATACTGAAGAGTAAGGGGGTACACCAGATAAGCAAAGAGTGGAAATAACAACAAGTCAAATATCAGAGGGTCTGGGAGAAGACAAACACTTAAAGGTACTATTAGGGGAGCTTGAGTCAACCTAATCTAGAATGCATCTGGAATAAATTCACTCATTAATTCACTAAATATTCACAAAATTGTATATACTCTCTGATCTAGTAACACCATTCCTGGGTTTACCTCAAGGAAATCAAAGAACCAGCCTTTTATATGAATGAAAAGAACTGGAAATAAAATTGGTACCCATTGATTACAGGACATTTGGTCAAATTATTGCATATGACTGTAAAGAAATATAGTTTTGTCTTAAGAATAAATGAATTCAACAGCAATATTGTATGATAATCAACTGTGATGGACTTACTCTTTTCAGAAGAACAGTAATCGAAGACAAACCTGAAGGACTTGTGTTGGAAAATATAATCCACAGCCAGAAAAGAAACTATGAAATCTGACCAAACCAAACTATTTCCAACTTTTAATTTTTTGTTTTATTAGTTTTTATTTCATTTTTTTCTTTTTTGTTCTGAGTCTTCTTTCACAAGATGATTAATATGGCAACATATTTAGCATAATTATGCATGTCTAACCTATATTAGATTGTTCTCTGCCAGGCGTGTGAGGAGGTAAGGGAAAGAAAGAGAAAAGTGTGAAAGTCAGAACCTTACCAAAAAAAATTTCTGAAAAGTATCTTTGCAGGTAGTTGGAAAAATAAATTAATTAATTAAATTTAAAAAAGAAAAAAGAAAAACAAATTTAAAGAATTAGGAGAAACTTAGGAAGACATAATACAGATGCAGAGTGGAGAATCAGAATCATGAAAACAATTTAAGAATACCAAAATAACATAAAGGACAAACAATAAAGAGACATTCAAACTCAGATCAATGAAGCAACTAATCTTTATTTCAATGGACTGAGAAAGAACCATGCCTCCAGCATGTCTCATGCTGTAAAGACAAGCATCACTCAGCTGGGCAACTGCCTTCTGTCAGATATGACCAGTGTATTGGTTTGCTTTGTTTAACTACACATGTTTCTTACACTGAGTAGAGAGAATGAATATGGACACTGCATAGAGAGAATGAATGTCATAAAGTAGCAGTAGCAAATATAAATGATGGCTTCCAGCCATTACCAGGAAGGAGGAAAAGATATAGTATTACAACTTAATAGGTTGTTTTAATGGATTGGGAAGAACTTGGTGTGTTTGTAGATAATGGGGAGGGGGTGGGATAGCCAGAAGATGGAAGCTGAAGATGAGAAAGCAAAGCAACTAATTGATGGGACAGGATTGGATTGCCAGTATCTCCATAGCAAGGACTGTTTTCAGATTAAACTCAGTGAGTTCTTTTTTGAGTTGTTTCCTATTTCATCTCCAGCCCCACACAACTAAATACTGTTCCATGCACAATGAGATAATCATGGAATAGGAGTGTACCAGGGCAGAAATAGATCTGTGAAAGCTTAAGCAATCAAATGAAAGCCTCTTTAACCCTTCATTTCTACCAACAATAAATGAATAAATCATATATAAGGGAACTACTTTGTACATACAAGACCATCCCTGATTTCAAGGAACTCATTCTAATGAGAGAGAAAAAACCCAAAAGGAAATCAACCACAAGTCAGATGAAAAGACCTTAAGGATCAATGGCAAAATACAGAGTACTTGTTCTCCCTTTAATATCATTCCTAGTGATGAAATCATATTCATTTCCTATGCTGAACCATTTGACAACTTTGATGCTGAACCATTTGAAACATCAAGGATTGGAGGGTAAGATCTCAATTTTCTGAGTATCTTTGGTTATTGAAAAGGCTAGGACAACAGTACCTATAGAAACAGTTTACAGGGCACTTCTCCAAAAGGATTGCTCTCCTGAATGGATGCTGGTTATGGGAAGTGGGGTGGCAGATGACTGCTATTCTTGGGGATTTGGCATTCTTTGGGCTCTTGAGATTATTGTAAAATATCAGTTAGTTGTTAATTGGTATTGGTGATGACCAAGATTAAGGATAAGATTTGTTCCCCTTGTTGATGGGTCCTGGCCAGAAGCAAGTCTGAATGTTTGGGTTGCAACTGCTGGTGCCTGTAGATTAACTACTAGGCTGTTTCCTCAAGGGTCAGAGGGTATAACCTATCTGGAAAATACCACCTCTTTCCTCTTCTTCAGGATGCTTGCATATAATGAACTACTTTTCTAACTCAGCACACTGAAAATTCTCTCTTAGGATTCTTATTGTCTTAATAAGATACCTAAATGTCCCTAAATCATTGTTAAATCCTTGGCACAACTGATGGGCTTTTCAAAAATTGTTCATAGCTGGTATTACCACAGATAATATTCTCTTCAGGAGAAGATTTACAAAAAAACAGTTTTGTGGAAGTAAACTCACATTCACATTAAACTTCACCAAAAAATGTGCCTGTATTACTTGTCTCATTCGAAAATCAATTATCTTTATCATATCTACAGAATAGGGAGTAGAAATTACAGCTCTCCACCTTATGTTTCCTGCATGCCAATGAGAAAGAAGCTACAAATTTATTAAGCTTGACTGGACCATAATAAAATTGATGGAATAATTTTAAGTTGTGGCATCTCATACACACATTGACATCACTTTAACCTCTGAGGTTAGTAACAAGTCCAACTGATTCTTTTTGAAAACAGGAGGAACTTAATCTTTACCATTTTGAGTTCATTTGCTCTTAGGAGAACCAGAGACATTTTCTAAATAAACCTATTCATAAGTGATCAGATAAAAAGCACTAACATCATCATTATCTTCCAAAAACATTTATTAAGTATCTATTTGTAGATTGCAGGGTTCCTGAAACATCCTATAAACTAAAGTAAAGTAAAGTAAAATAAAGTAAACTAAACTAAGCTAAGCTAAGCTAAACTAAACTAAACTAAACTAAACTAAACTAAACTAAACTAAACTAAACTAAGCATACATGGCTTTTATTCTCTAGGAGTTGAAGAAGACAGAAAAACTATAAAGAGTAAACAAGAAGTTAAAAAAAAAGCCAAGCCAGAGAGGCTGATGAATGTTGGAAAAAGAGTTCTACATGCCTCCCTTAAGCCTAACACCAACAATTATTACAATTATTTTTAAATTTTAGTTATTTTATTTTAATTTTATGAAATAAAACAAGCATTTACAAAATATAGTATAATTAAAAAGATGATTACAGAACAAACTGCAAATCTGTTAGGCACAACTTGCTATTTCTTTTAAATATGATGTTTTCATGTAAATTTATTTTTTTCCTTCCCCCCCAACCTAGAGATGACTATCATATGTCACAAATATGTATATGTGTAAAATCATTCTATAAATACTTCTTTTTTTAGTTCTTTCGCTGGATGTAAATAGCATCCTTCTTTGGATGCCAACTATATAAACAAAATTTTAATGCAATTCAATAGAATAGTCAGTGTTGAAGACTAAGAACTTGAGTCCTCAAGAAAGTGCATAAGAATGTTCTCCATCTTCTGTATACCAACAAAATCACAGCTTCAGTCCCTATCCCTATCCCTAGTAAAATTTAAGTGCTATTATAGTAGTCAAAATCATAAGGAACTCCTAGGTGAGAAAATTCCCTCTCCCAAAGCAGGTCACCACCTTATCTGCACCTTCTAGGTTTAAAGAAGTGCTTCTAAAGATTGAGAAAAAGTTTATTTAAATTCAATAATGGCAGACACAACATGAGAGAATGAAGGGGAAGTGATACTTAGAGCAGATAGGACTTCAGCTTTTTGTGTGTGATGAATTCCTTTGACTGTTTGAAGTCAACGAACCCCTTCTCAGGTGAAAATATAAATATAAAATAAGATGCAAAAGATTACAAAGGAAAATACTTATTTTGTAAATATATATTTTTACCTTCTAAATTCACAGACCCTCTAAAGCCTATTTGTTGACTTTCTGGGGATGTGTTAATCCCCATTTTAAGAACCCTTAGTTAGAGCATAATCCCAACACATTTAAGTGCAACAATCCGGCTTCAGCAATCTTTCAGTCACTTTCACAGGCACTACAGATACAAAGAAGAAAAACCACACAGATTTCCCCCCACCCACCCAACGGCTCACAAATCAACAAATGAATCTGGGTAGAGGGGTACATATACTATAATACAAAGTGCATGATGAAGAAAAAAGGAAAAATCCAAATCGAATATACTCTAAATAATTTAAGAAATCTCGCTTGCTTTGAAAGGGGAAGAGTCAGGAAAGGATTCCTAAAATATGTCCCACCCGTGTTAAAGTTAAAAGAGAAATGAAAAAAGATGCATTTCTTGTTATACCTTTAAGGCATGGATACTTGATCTTTTCATACATGGACTACTTCCCTGAGAACCCAATGTCTTGAAAGGTGGTCAACTATTACATCTAGTCATGAGCTCTATCCATTCTTCACTTCAACCCCCCCCCACATCTCATGAGTCAACATGGTGATACACAAATATCCCTTCTCTTTTCTACTCCATACACCTTCCAGTTCTAGAATTACAATCTATTCTTTCATTATTCCTGAAAAGAGTGTGTTAATCTACTCCTCCACAACTCCACTCATTATCCTTTTAATGTACCAAACTACCAGTTCCCCTATAAATGGTGTCCCTCCTTATTAGAATGTAAGTACTTTCTAGGATGGAAAAAGCCCAGGTTTCATATTTGCTTGCTTTCTCAGTGTTTGACATAAATGCTGTTAAGTACTTTTCATTCATTCATTAATTCATTCATTCTTTTATAGCATGGAGAACAGTCTCTGTGAATGCGAAAAGGCATTAGAGGGCAAGACAAGCCTTATTCACAGCTATTACTCTAATTTGGTAAGAATATGTAATGTGCACATTGAAATGGGAGAAATAAGACTAGGAATGTAGACTGGAGTCAGATTGTTAAATTACAAACTAACAAGTGAGTAGTAATACCTTACAGCTATTGAAAGTTTTGAAGCAGATGGGTGATATGCATTAGGAAGATTATTTTGGCAGCAATGTGAAGGATGGATTGGAAAAAAAATTGATTCTAGGCTGGCAGAGAGTTAGAAGGAAGTATATTGCAACAGTACAGGCAAAAGGAGATAAGATTGTGAGCTAGTGTGTTAGTAGTAAGTGTGAAGAGGAAAAATTCAGTGAAGATAGAACAGAAAGACTTGGCAACTGATTAGCTGTGGGGATTGAAGAAGAAAAAAGAGCCAGAGAGGACTCTGGTTGTGAGGATGGATGAGCAAGAAAATAGCAATACTATATCAAAAACATTAGAGCAATATATAGTGCTTTAAGCTTGGCTATATTCTTTACAAATATTATCTCATTTTATTCTCACAGTAGCCCAAAACTGAGGGAGGGAGGAATTTGTTATTGTTATCCCCATTTTTATAGATGAGGAAACTGATGCATATAAAGGGTAATTCATTTGCTCAAAGTCACAAAGCTATTAATTGTCTAAAGTCAAATTTGAACTCAAATCTTCCAAGGGACAATTTAGGGAGATAAGTGGAATTTAATGTTAGATTTGTTGCATTTGACATCAACAACATATTCCAAATATGTTTTTCTGGAAGAAAATATGTTTGTGTGTGTGTGTGTGTGTGTGTGTGTGTGTGTGAGAGAGAGAGAGAGAGAGAGAGAGAGAGAGAGCCAAAGAAAATTCTGAAGCATGTGTCTTTGCAAGAAGAGATTTGTAGATTTGTCATTCTTTCAAGCAGTAGCACAGAATATAGAATATGTGTGGTGAATAAAATGGATTTTGGAATTTGGGTTATGTGACCTCTGACCTGAAGTTCCTTCCAACTTTCAGATTCTTTGGCCTTTTCACTGTGCATTTATATGGATGAATATTCCTTTAACTATCAGATGTTAAGCTGACACTTTTAAATAGGAATTTCCTACCTAATATTCTGATCACATGAATTAGTATAAAGTTGACTCACACTACTGAAGCATGTCACCTTCCCCCAAGCCCCTCCAGAAGCTAACTCACATCTTTTGGGGGAAGCAAGGTATGTTCTAGGACTGTTATTTCATCAGTTTGAGGAAACATTTTCTGTCAATGGAAACAGACAATTATTATATGACTTGTATCCTTGGAGAGTTGCCTGAATCACTGAGCAATAACTTGCCCAGGGTCCCACAGTCACAAGGTGACAGATGTAGGACTTGAATACTGGCCTTCCTCATTCTAAGCTCTCTTTCTACTAGAACATGTTGCCTCCCCTTATAGCCCTTTGCTTTTTTTTCACAACACGCCAAATATCAGAGCAAGAGTATGATATATCCAGATTCTGAATCCAACTCTTTCCTGACTCCAATTACAATGCTTCATCCATTACTAAATCATACTACTTCTCCATAAATGAAAATTTGCACTCTATCCTAACTTTCCATAAATGTTTAGAGTCAATTTTGTTGTTGAGTCATGTCAGTCATGTCTGGCTCTTCATGACTCCATTAGGGTTGAGAAGGTTTTCTTGGAAAAGATTTGCCATTTCCTTCTCCAGTTCATTTTACAATGAGAAAACAAATCAAATAGGGTTAAGTGATTTGTCCAGGGTTTCACAGTTAGTAAGTATCTGAGGAAAGATCTAAACTCAGGTCCTGATTCCTGGACCTGTGTGCTATCCATTGCCCATCTACCTGTCCCTATTTAGAGGCAAAGGGAATAGATATTATTTTGCTTCTCTCACTAGAGAAAAGTGAGGCACAGAACTGTCTCATGCCACAAAGTAGGAAGAAACAATAGGTAGAATAAATAAATAGTTGAGAATCTAGAACTTAGAAATTCCTATCTTTTACTTTACTTCCTAAACTTCAAAGTCCTTTAAATTCCAATAGAGAACTAAAGTTTGATAAACACAAATGTGTTGCTTTCACCTATAGGCAATTATGATAGTCTTCTCTGACATTCTGAGCCAGCCTTGTTTCTAAATAGAATTTTAAAATCAAGCTATTTAACAGTGGAAAGAAAGGTGTCTGACAGGTGATTAGGGAGCCCAGTCATTTGGGCAAATATTATTAACTAGTCCTAACAAGGAAAATAGTGGGGTTCTCAATCTTCTTTTTCAGGTAACTTCCAAGTTTTTCATGATAAGGTTCAATTAAGATGAAAAAGATCAAGTAACTATGCAGGGAGACCCTAATTCCTGTAGATGCAAATGTCAAATGAGCGACTGCCTTGTTATTTCTGAAGGATTAAGGATAGTGTTTATCAATGGCACTACAGTTGATTTTTCAATGCAATTTACTTTGTATCCAAAAATAAACTTGATTGTTTAACTGCTGGTGTATTCGGCAGTAGCCAGAGATGTGCGAGTTTCATTGGAAATGTTTCTCTCAAGTTTGGATTTTATTTTCAGGAGTCAAGTTATTTTTCTATAAAATGATCCTTCTTCCATTCTCTGGTACAAACAACATTCCATCTTCCTTAGTCCCCTAAGTGGAAGTAGGGTCAGTTTTTAAAAAGAAGCAACCAGTTATATTGATAGACTAAGTTCAAGACAGATGCCAAGTGAATTGATCTGAGTAAGTTAAATGGGAGAAAGTACTTCTAAGATCAATATTGGTGCTAATTTGGCTAATTGTTGTAGAGTTTTTTTAAGTGAATAATTTTCTCAATTAACCTTTTTAGATTTTGATATTTCTATCCCACTCTCTGAATTCTATATGTACATACATACATACACACACACACACACACACATACACACACATATACTTTTATGGGTCAGATCTCTTTCAGGTAAGTATACCAATAAGTGATAATGAATTAACTTGTTTCAAATTGTTTTTACCCCATTTTGTTTTTATTACCTCATATAAGGTAATTAACCAGAGAAGTCCAGACACATCTTTTTGCTTAATCAGTTTGTCATTCAGCTCCAACATTAGCCCTCTATCCTTTTCCTAGAATATTTCTCAAAGTCAACTTCTGCCACTATCTTTAAAATCAAACAGAAAGACTTTTTTCTGGATTGGGGAGAATATAAATGAAACAGGAAATTTAAAAAAAAAGTGAATTCAGAGGAAAAGAGTAGACCACGCCTGTCAAACCTTAAAGGGTTCAGAAGCCAAATGAAAGACTGATTAAGTGATAAGATTTTTCTGAGCTGGTCTTTTACCAAATACTTTAAGTAAAGTGATTTCAAGGAACCAAGGAAGTCCTTTATTCCATAGTGAGAGATGCAAATGCCTTAGGTAAAAGTCACCCAATGATTTAAATTTACCTTATATTGCAAATGATTGATATCTTATTCTTAGAGAGATAATGCATAGACTCAACACTTAAAATGAGAAGATGGGGTCTGTTTTAAGCAGTGAAGGGAGATAGTGGGGCAAAGAAGACAATTTGACATCTGTCAGAAGAAGTCTCATGCACTTACCTGTACCATTAAAACCGTGTTAGTTACTTTTGTGAAATATTATCAAAGTATCAAAGACATAGAGCTAGAAAGAACCTTAGAGGCTATTGGTTCAAACCCCTCATTTTATAGATCTAGAAATTAAGGCCCACAGAGACTAACAGATTTGCCCAAGTTGACACAGGCAGTATCAAAGATGAAATTTAAATCCGAGTCTCTGACTGACTTAAAGCTTTGTGCCTTCCCAGCTTTCATTTAATAAAAACATGTTTAGAATGGTATAATAAAAGAGCTCTGGACTTAGGTATTGGTCACTGTCCTACTGCTGAAGCTGATTAGCTGTGTGACTATGGGACATGTAACCTGATCCTCAGTTTCTTCAACTGTAAAACAAGAGATGATAATAATAATACTTGTTCCTGCCTCCCAGGCTTATTACAAGGAATAAATGAGATGACCCCTGAAGAAAATAAAAAAAAATAGTATACATTTAGGCTCTGAGAACCTTCACAAAAGGATGGTGATGGTGGTGGTGGTGGTGGCAGAGAAGACTAGATTACCACATAGATTACTATCTTGAAAAATGGCTGGATAAGCTAGGCCAGACACAGGGAGGCAATGGAAGGACAAACACTACTATTCCCTAGTTTCCTGGGCATAAGGACTTTGGTTGTATCCTTCTAGGTTGGGAGAAATGTGGTAGTTGATATGATGGCAATGGATTGTCCTGACAAATGCAAACTCCTGTCTCTCCCTCCTGGCCCATTGCTGCCTAGGTTAAGTGTTGTTTAGACATTTGTTTAATAGCTAGTATTGGGGTGGGGAGGTGTTGAGATGCTTCCCAGGATATGACTGCATCAATTTAGCTGGTATGGGAGGACTCTACTATTCCAGGTTTTAATTTCCTCCAGTCTCTGAAAGCAGTGGTAAATAATCTGAATCACTTTAATTCCCTCATTCATAAAGTAGGGATTATATCAACCCACCTTCTTTTATTGGGTCAATGTGGTAGCAAAAAAATTGTGAAAATACTTAGAAAAGGAAAACATACACTATGATGATATTTGCTGTATAATTTTTAAGAAGTTCTCAGGGGGAAAGGAGAGACTGATAGACATAAAAATAAAAATAGAATTAGGGTCTAGTTCCAATTTCATTTAAATTATCCAACTCCTTTTGCTGTAGTTCAATCCAAGAGAATTCAGAGGCAGATCAGTTTCTTCTCCTGGGGAAGCTAAGTCTGGTGACTTATAATGGGTTAACTAAGTCAGATGTCCATATTAAGTCCAATATCAATATGATGAACCCCCATTGGCAAAGTCTATCTACTAAGTTACCTAAGGAAGGGTGAACTGACCCATCACTGAAAAAATAGAGCAAGTCAACATTCCCATGCCTAGCAGTAGAGGGATTGAATTGTTAGTTGCTGCTGCACTTACAGCCAGGAAGACAGAGAAAGACAGAGATTTGCACTTGAACCTGAAGTTACTAATTCGGAATCTAACACTCTCAACATTTTATTATTCACTCTTTTAAATCAAAAGTTCTGAGAGCAGTGCAGTTTGTTTTTTTAAGTGTATATATATATATGTTATATATGCGATAGGATACATACATATGTATTTGTGTCTACATATGTGCATGCATATATATAAAGTGCAATCTCAAAAAAAGAAAAGAGAGAAAAGAAAAAAGAAAGAAAAGAAAATTCCGAGATAATCTCTATTTATGAAGATTTGTTTACTTCAGGGAAACAATATCTGAGACAAAACTCGCCAAACATAGGAGACAAGCCAATTTTCTCCTAAAGGAGGAAAAAAAGAAAAATAAAACAGACACAGCCATAAGGCAAGTTATATGTTTCTCAACTGCGGAAGGATATTTACCTCTTGCTTTTTACCCTGACATTGTTATTACTGTTATTATAGCTAAATCTTCTCATTTCTCTGACATTATTAAGCATAACAATTGTGGCCTAGAGGCTCCATTTTATGGGGGCAGATCACCTATTAAAACCAAGAACAATCTCATTGTCTTCTACAGCACTTACAGAATTGTTTTGTCTGTAAGATGTTTCCAAGAATCCCTTCCTTTTATACCCACAATCAAAAAGAATGCTGGGGGGCGGCTAGGTGTCGTCATGGATAAAGCACAGGCCTTGGAGTCAGGAGTATCTGGGTTCAAATCCATCCTCAGACAATTAATAATTACCTAGCTGTGTGGCCTTGGGCAAGCCACTTAACCCCATTGCCTTGCAAAAACCTAAAAGAAAAAACCTAAAAAAAATGCTGCTTCTCCTGTGTGGATTACCATGTATCTGGAATTTATTTTGAATGTGCCAATATTTCCCAAAAATCTTAATTGTAAATCATAACAGGATCCACAGAGAAAATTTCCATGGAATTGTCTCTATCACTTACCAAATCATTAGAATGCTCTTTGGCAATCTGACTTAGGCTGTTAGCAAAGTGTTATAGACACAGACTGAAGAATTCTTTAAAAAAATCATTAACCAGCATGTAATATTTTAAAGTGCATATTTATGTATACATATATATGCAAACACATATATAGACACAAATACATATGTATGTATCCTATAGCATATATAACATACATATACTTTTAAAAAATCAAACTGCACTGCTCTGAGAACTTTTGATGTAAAGGAGTGAATAATAAAGTGTTGAGAGTGTTAGATTCCGAATTAGTAGCTTCAGGTTCAAGTGCAAACTTTACCGTTTACTAATATTGGGGAAATTGTTTAAATTCTCTGGACCTCAGTTTAAAATTTGAACTAGAGGAATGGCTAGAGCAGTGTTAGAACTGGAATGAATCTTAGAGATAATCCAATATAACCCTTTTCATTTTATAGATAAAGAAACTAAGTCCTGGGGGGAAAATCACATAGCCAGATATTTACATAGTCAAAACTTGAACCCAAGCAAAAAAAGAAAAGAAGGATTTCTTTCTCTATTGCCCTGAAATAAACTGATCACTTTTTCCCAAGAAAAAATGTAGGTGATTTCAAACATGCTGGTGACTCTCAATTCAAAGCATCTTCACTTTGACTGTGAAAATCTGACTTTATTTGAGTAAATGAATTTTATGATAATAAAACAAGTTAATTTGAATCCCTCTTTTCTCCATTCTCTAACTTCCCTGACTCCAACCCAGCAGACCTGACAACCATCACTAAGGAGGCATGCAAGTAAAAGGGAGTTGGATATACTATTAAAAAGTCACAAATAGAAAATATTCAACGTGTCTCCCCCCACCTCCCCAGACGTGCTACCTAGGAGAGGTAGCGTTCATAAAGAAGCTTGGGTCTGTGGGTAATCTTTATTACAAGGGTATAGTCTTTGAGATTCTTGGCCAAACTTAAATGAATCAAGGGATCAAAGGAAGTCTGTAATATGGTTTAGACCCTTTATTTTTACTTTATTTCAAATAGTTTCCCTCTGACTCCTGTAAAATATTCAGACTACTTAGCAAAGAAGAGAAAAAGGAAGGAAGGAAGGAAGGAAGGAAGGAAGGAAGGAAGGAAGGAAGGAAGGAAGGAAGGAAGGAAGGAGAGAGGAGAGAGGAGGGAAGAAAGGGAAAGGTAGAGGGAGAGAAGAAGCAAATGACAAACCATTCCAGTATCTTTGCCACGAAAACCTCAAAGGAAAAACTGAAACAACTCAACAGCACACATTCACCCAGTCATAGTTCTATATGCATATACACATATAAATATGCACACATATGTGTATGCAAATATGTATCTAAGTATCCAATGTATCTATTGATTTACATACAATACTTTTGTAATCAGTAAATGTGAGTTGAATTGAATTTCCTTAAATTATATTCTCCACAAAAACATCCCAACACTCATGCTTACTCAAATACTCTATCTCTTCCATCATCTAGTACTCTGATCTCCTACTATGCAGGTCACAAGTCATCCAAGCCTAGCCATCCCATGTGACTCTTGTTCACTCCTTCTCATAGAATTACTACAAAGTGTCTATCCATGCTTGTTACCTTCCTCCTCACTCCTCACGAGTTCCATTGATGTCAAGAATATAATAGGAACAACACATGATTTTGGAGAAATTGAAGGTATAGTACAGAAAGAAAAATAACCCTGGTTCCTATACTGCCTCCACTAATTATAAATTGTGTCTCTGAGAAAAGTTGAATCTCTACATTTCAAGTTTCTTATAAATAAAAGGAGGGGATTGAACTTTATGAACTTAGATTGCTTCCATCTCAGATTTCTATATTCCTATCAATTTCATACCAGTAGTATCAAGGTAAAAACCTTTATCATAGTTAGACTTGTAAGTTTTTCTTCCTTTTACTCTTATTCTTGCTTTGCTTAGCCATACTAAAATTCTGAGGGGTAATAGTTTCTATAGACAAGTCCCTGCTGCCTATATCCCCAAACCCCCTATTCTATGGGCATTCACAAGGATCCTAAGGGCCCAAATCGACTCTTGAGCTCTTCATCGATTGGCCACTTGCCATTTGGAGACAGTTCAAATGAACAAGCTGCCTTTTCTTTCTATATATTGGTTTCTCCCCCATTTGAAAACAAAACTCTTCTCCATCTGCTTGCTTCTGGGATATTCATAATTGCATGCAGGATAATTGGCGGCAACTCAATGTGAGGAGAGCCCTGTTGATTCGAAGCACAGACTCAATAAACGTTTGGATTTCATCGTTTTGCTAAATGGGCCTGTGTCACAGCCAGCTTTCTCAATGTAGGAGTTCAAATTAATGGGAAGCATATGAAGAGGGGGTACTCCTCCAAACCTATTTTCTTCCTGCCTCTCTTTATCTTTTATGAAGCACCCACTCTTATTAGTACTAAATGCTTGGTTTGGATGGTTTTCCTCGGAGCTCTGGAAGGTCAGAGAAAACAATGCCCTAATAAGTCCAAAATGTAGTGGAGCTCTATGAGAATTGAGGCATTATGTCCATCCCATGCCTTAAGTGGTAGCTGAACTTGGCCATTTTGCAGGTCATTTCCGATTTTAATATGTATTTTATTCCTTTAAAAAGATCATTGTCACAGAACAAGACATTTGCTTCATGAAAGAAACCATTTTAGATGGCATACAATTGGCAAGCAGAAAGGAAATGATTGTGAGGGAGATGAGAGGGTATGACCTTTATTAAAATTAAAATTATGTACATTCAAACAAAATAGCATTTGAGCAAAATCAATTAGCTCAGGTCTGGGTCATTTTCCCTTGACTAAATGAGCTCAGGTGTTTGATTTTGATCATGTAAAGTGACTGGCTGGTACAGGCAGACATTTGGGATGGGATGGGTAAGGAAGAGTGACTGTCACCAAGTCTCTGGATAATGGGGAGCTCATGGAAGGGATCAATGCAAAAAAAGCTTAAAGAGCATTGACTCTTCAATTGGTCATGAGCTGGACCTCCTAAAATAACTAAGTCTCCCAAGAAAGGCTTCTTTGATACTTGGGATTTTGCTTGTGTTTATAAGCAGCAAAGCCTGGCAACAAGCCATACTCCTGTAACAACATTAATAAGTGGGAAAAATACTTTCTTCCGTTGCTGGCTTCTTTTTTAATAAAACTTCAATTTAAGCCTTTCATGAATATTCACTTAATTTGGTTAAACAGAGGCAGCAGGCAATAATCTCAACTTATTAACAATTTTTTCGGGGGCTGGGGTGGGGGGGAGGGAATTCAACTCAGTAATTAACCAGGTTCATTAAACCGAACAATCAAATGGAGCTTTGTTGGGGGTTTTCTGAAGGAAATTAAAAGTTCAAATCCTGTTCTAATCATGAAAGTTAATGTTGAAAGGAAAGTATCACAATGTTTTCCCCATGGAGAAACTTTGATGGCTATAGGAGGTCTACATGTAGCACAGAAACCAATATTTTTGCCCAGGGGATTAAATGAAGACCAGTTTTTGCTTTAATATATAAAAAAAGAAAGTGACATTTGTTTTGGGACAGTGAATAAAATGCCATGACTTCTTCTGATATACATACTTACATGTATGTATATCTTTGCATATATGCATATTATTTATCTATATATAGATATGCATATCTATATATAATGTACATAATATATTACTCATCTATCTATCTATATATATATATATATATATAGAGAGAGAGAGAGAGAGAGAGAGAGAGAGAGAGAGAGAGAAAGGTATATATAATTTACCTATATCTGATATGCATATATGTATATATTATACAATGTGCATTGTATAATAATATATAATATAGTAGGTTTAATGTTTGTTTTATATATATATATCATTCCATATGCATGCTTATGTAAAACAGGTAAATTGGTTTTAACCATATTTTTTGAAAGGGAGGGAATCCTAAACATATTTTTAATTGATTTAAGAAGTTCTTGATGTGGAATTGTCCTTTCTCTATTTAGACTGGCAAATCATCTGTGAAATATAGTTTGAGAGAGTTGCCTAGGGAGACTTGAGAGGTTAAATTGCTTGACTGTGAAGTCAAACTGCAAGTATATATATCAGAGACACTTTGAATCTAGACCTTCCTGGTATCAGTGTTGGTTCACTATCTGGAATCTCATGAGGCCTCCTTACAAAATGGATGCATGCAAAATAATTCACATTTCTAAAGTATGCTAAAATTTGTCAGGGCATTTTCTCAAAACAACCTTGTGAGTTAGTTCATTTTACAGATGAAGAAAAAGAAGCAATCACTCAAAGAGATTCATATATTTCCCCTCAAATGTTCAGGTTAAGTGTCAGTGCAAAAATTAGAATCCAGGGAACTCCTGATTCCAGAACCAGAACTTTTTTTCCTACCTTATCATAGTCTCTATCAATATATAAATGTATATACATATATAGAGAGAGAATATATATCTCAAATCAACATATATTAATACTATTATATATAAGGGTCTGTGATCCATTTTTGTTAATATTTATATAATAATAGCTAACATTTGTTTCCATATAAGATCTACAAAACATTATATATAAACAATATAAAGTCATTTAATACTTTTCACTTGGGTTCAGTCATTCAACCTCTTCCAAATTCACATTATTCTACCATCATCTAGCCTATGTGTCTCCATCTTATCCACAAAAATTTCACAAATAACTTTGTCAGTATTTTGCTATAATGTAGATAAGCTTTACCAAACATATTCCCCTATGAAAAAAGGCTAATCAGATATGACAAATTCTTGATGAAGTCATGTTGCTTCTTTGTGATCACCACTTCATTTTCTAGGAATTTACTGAACATCCATTTAAAATACATTCAAGAGTTGTGACAAGAATTGAAGTCAAACTCATTCACTTATAATCATCCTCCTCCATTTTCTTCCCTTTCTTGAAAAAAGTGTATTACTTCATCTCCAGTTCTGAGACACCTATTTTACTTTTTAAGAACTTCTTCTTAAAAATTGTATTGATGGTTTTTGAATTGTAATAAAGAAATTTTCCGATATTAATTTCCCTACTGAATCTTTTGATGGATCATTAGCAAGAAAAAAAAGTTAAGCAAACAACAACTGCATCTGACAGCATATGCAACTCCCTGCAATTCTACAGAGAGAAAGGAAATGTGTTTTATCATTTGATCCCTAGGGCCCAAATTGGTCATTAAAATTAATCAGAATTTGGCTGGCTTTCTCAGTATTGTCTTCCTTCACATTATTGTAGTAATTGGGTATATAGTCCTTGCATAATTTCATGCAAGTTGAGTTGAGAGAATGATTCAACATAAACATTAGATTCTTAAGAAGAATGATCCAAAGGATAGACAGAGAAAAGATCATGATACTGATATCAAAATCATAGAAAAATAAGGAAGAATATTCTTAATGACTTTCTTTTTTTCCTCCCTGACTGATATGGTGAAAAGAATAGGGGTCATGAGACCCAGGTTTCAATATGACCTCAGGCTATTCTAGCTGTGTGACTATCAATGAACCACAATCTCTCAGAATTCCAGTTTCCCCAATAAATAAAAGTATTAATACTTATACTACCTATTTAATTGGGTGATTATAAGGAAAATCTTTGAAGACTTATGTAACAGAATCAGATCACAGTACCAGAAAGGACCTTTCAGACTTTCTAGTGCTACTTCTATATTTTGCACATAAAGAAGCTAAAGTTTTGCGAATTTGTGACTTGCCCATGGACAAATAGTTTATACTCATTGGAAACAAGATTAAAGCATTGTGGAATTGTGAGTTATCACTATTTTAAAGATTAAAAAAAACATGACTGATAAAGAATTGTTTTGTGAACAGAGAACAATAAAACTCAGAGGGCTCCAATAAAATATAAACTCATTGAAGACAGGAATTATTTCATTTTTGATCTGGTTTCCCCAGAGCCTTCTTTCACCATCTAGAACACAGTAGGCATATAATAAATCCTTGTTTATTTGAGGTGAATCGACATGATCCTCCTGCATCTTTGAATTGTGGCTGTCATCTCTTGCATGTTGTGATTTTTTAAGATGCCATCTATGGCATCACTCTGATTCATTTTGTATTTCAAAAATTAACTGGAATTTTAGGTCAGGCAATGGTTTAAAATTTCCCTGGGGTTTGTTCAGTGAAGTGCCGTGAGTTTGTGTATTGACTAACTGTCATTGTAATTGTGTATCTAATGTGATGTGACTTCAGTATGTTGCCTTCTCTGAGATCTGTGTGTAGCTTCTGGAATCCCTGATTAGTTCTGGAAAAGAAAGACGTTCCGGCATTCAAGGGAAGAAAGACACCATTTCAGGGGAGTCTCTAAGGACTCTGTACTAGTAAGGGTTGGAGAAGCCCAGCATGGCATGCCTCTGTCAGAGTCAAGTTTCTCTCTCAGAATCTAGGGAAGATCTTGAGCCCTCCTCTATGTCCACCCCTTCTTCTGGGTCACTGGACTATGAATAGTACTCCTGTGAGAGAGGCATGTGTCCAAGCTAAGTGACAAGGGGAACAGGGCCAAAGTCATTTTTTTTGCTATTGAACAGGACCCTCACAGTTCCCTGTCATGGAGCTCTAACTTGCATTTGAGGTCCTGGGAATAATTTAGCTTTCCAAGTGCCTTATTTCACAGTAGATTATGCTGCAGCAGCCCCAGACAACCCATTTAAAATGTAGAGTGTGTTCATGCAGAGCTCATCACTTCAGCAAAGACGCAGCCACTGAAGATATGGAGTATCACTAAGTCTTCAAAGCATCCTATCATAGCAACAACTCCTCCCCTACCCACTTTCTTTGGGACTATCTACTACTTGTCAATAAAACTAACAAAAACAAATGATTTTATTTCAAACATTTAGCTTAGAACCCATCTTATAGTCAACTTTTGAGCTTCAGAATCTGCAATGTAAGGTATCCTTCCAAACAAACAAATAAACAAATCCATCTCAGGTGAATGACTGAAACACTAGCCACTTGGATACTAATACCCAATATGGGGCTTATGCAAAGTTCATAGTGGAAGAAAAGAAGTAAGTCTACAACTTCCACTGATTTTCATTGGAAATCCTATGGTTCAATTCCCATTCCATTCATCCAAGAAGATGTTTATCCCGGTTGTCTAACCAGTTTTCCTAATGAGAGACAGAAGTATCATCTTCTGATCCAGACCCTCCTTAGGACAGAGACAAAGTATGGTTAGTTCCTGATAAACAAGCAACCTAAAGAGAATTGAAATTATTAATGTCTTTAAGTTAACATTTTTTTTCCTCTAAAATGAACATAATGGTGGTAGAAGTGGACAGATTGACAGATCTAGAAAATTAAGTATCTTACTTACTGATGAGGTAGACGGATTGTCAAAGAGGAGGCTGACATTTTCTTTCAAAAGTTAATTTTGTCTTCCTAAGAATGAAGAGACAGCAGAGCATAGTGAATAAGGATCTGAACCTTTAGTCCAGGACTTAAATCTAGCTACAGCACCTAAAAGCTACATGACTCTAAGCAAGTCATTTAACATCTCTCAAACTCAGCTTCCTAATCTTCAAAAGGCTAACAATACACCCCCACCACAGAATTGTTGTAAGGTCAAATCAGTCAATAAAAAATTTATCAAGCACTTACCATATCCCTGGTTGTGTATTAAGCTCTGCTGATACATAAAAAGGTCAAACAAACAAACAAATAAACAGAAAGTTCATGCTCTCAAGGAGAGCACAGCCTAATGAGGGAGACAACATGCAAACAACTATGTTCCAACAAGCTATATATATGAGATAAATTGGAGATAATCAACAGAGGGAAGGCATCTGAATTAAGGAGGACTGGGAAAGGCTTCCTGTAGAAAATGGAATTTTAACTGGAACTTAAAGGGAGTCAATGAAGCCAGGAGGCTTAGATGAGGAGAAAAAATATTCCAGATAAGGTCGGGGTGGGGGTGGGGGGAATACAATGAATGAAAATAACAGAGTCATTACACAAATAATCTGGTACTGGCTAAGAAATAGAATGGCAGATCAACTGAATAAAATAATAGATTGTAGTAAATTATCATAGTAATCTAGCGTTTGATTAAGCCAAAGATCCAAGCTTTTGGGACAGTAACTTGCTATTTGATAAAAACTTCTGGTAAATCTGGAAAGTAGTTGTCAGAAACTGTGTATAGAAAAACACTGTATTCAAAAATAAGCTGAAAAGGGTGACATGATTTAGATATAAAAATTGATACCATAAGCAAATTGTTGATATTTGGCCTTCATTCTCAAAAGAAGATCAGGGAGGTGATGCCATGAAAAGCATATGAATTGGATTTGAGTGAGGGGATGTCATGTTTAATCTCTAGTGTCACTTTCTCCTCTGGAGTCATTGGGTCCAGGGGCCAGATATGAATCAAGATGACTGGATATATGGCCCTAGATGCAAGTCAATCAGGGTTAGGTGACTTCTCCAAAGTCTGGTCAGATTCAAACTCCCCTCTTCGCAACTCCAAGGTCAGTGCTCTAAAAAATAGATAAGATTATGGATAAGGGAAGAATATATGATTAAACCAGAGATAGAGAAGAGCATGATATTTCAAATGAATGATTTTGAATATATCATTAAAAAGATTTTGTACAAACAAAATCAATGCAGTGAAGATTAGAAGAAAAGCAGAAACTTGGGGAAAATATTTCCAGCAATGTTCTCTGATAAAGACCTCATTTCTCAAATATAAGGAGCACTGAGTCAAATTGATAAGAATATAAATCAGGCCCCAATTTATAAGTGGTCAAAGGATATGTACAGACAGTCTTCAGATAAAGAAATCAAAACTATCTATAATCATGTGAAGAAATACTCTAAATCACAATTGATGAGAAAAATGAAAATTTAAAAACTCTAAGTACAACTATCAGATTAGCTAATATGACAGAAAACAAAAATGACAACTGTGGGGCGGTGGAAAAATTGGGACACTAATGTTCTATTGTTGGAATTATAAAGGAACCACATTGTGGAGCAACTAGTTATCATGCCCAAAGGACAATAAAACTATGCATACCCATTGACTAAGTAATGGCACTACTATATATCTAAAAATATTTTTTAAAATAAAAATATCCTATATGAACAAAAATATTTCTGGCAGCAAATTTTGTCATAGCAAAGAACTGGAATTGAGGGGATGTCCATCAATTGCAGAATGACTGAAAAAGATGTACTATATTACTGTGATGGAATACTATTGTATTATAAGAAATGATGAACAAGTGGATTTCAGAAAAAAATGTGAAAAATTGTATGAACTGATACAAAATGAAGTGATCATTATCTGGAAATCATGTACATTGTAGATAGCAACAGCCATATTGTCATAATGATCAACTATGAATGAATCAGCTATTTTCAGCAAAACAATTATACAAGATAATTCCAAAGGACACATGATGAAAAATGCTATCCATCTACAGGGAAAGAACTGTTTTTAGTCTGAATTCAGATAAAAGTATACGTGTTTTTCTTTTCACTTTTTTAATCTGTGTTTTTTCCTAACAAAAATGACTAATATAGAAACATGTTTTGTATGACTGCACATTTATAACCTATAACAAATTGTTCACCATCTTAATAAGGGAGCAGAGAGGCAGGAAACAAATTTGTCATTTTTAAATGAATGTTAAGAATTGTTTCAAGTAATTGGAAAAATAAAATTTTGCAAAAGAAAGAAAGGAAGGGAGGAAAAAGAAAGAAAGAAAGAAAGAAAGAAAGAAAGAAAGAAAGAAAGAAAGAAAGAAAGAAAGAAAGAAAGAAAGAAAGAAAGGAAGGAAGGAAGGAAGGAAGGAAGGAAGGAAGGAAGGAAGGAAGGAAGGAAGAAAGAAAGAAAAAGAAAGAGGGAGGAAGACGGAGGGAGGGAGGGAGGAAGGTATGAAGGAAGGAAGGAAAGAAGGAAGGAAGGAAGGAAGGAAGGAAGGAAGGAAGGAAGGAAGGAAGGAAGGAAGGAAGGAAAAGGAAAAACATTAGTATAATTTGTAAAGAAAATACCTGGTCAGATTGCAAGAGCTGTCTATGTATGTTTGTTTGTGTGGGTGTATTTTGTTTTTGCATGGCTGCCACTATCTACCTTAGAAAATGTAATTACTTATATGTGTTTCTGAGATTTACCATCTGTAGAGTATGTTTGACTTTATGTTTCCTATTTTTGAGAATAAAGAATGTCCTATGAATGAGGTGCTTTGAAAATCCTGAAAGTCAGGCATGATGTAAACTCAGAGTATCATTTTATTAACAGTCAGCTGCAGAATGATAGAGAGTGGGGAAAGCAGGGCAAAAATGAAATCAATCAATCAACAAGAATTTATTGAGTGCTTGTATAAGGAGGAGCATCACATAAGATTGAAAAGATGTGTGAAATGTAAGTGAAAGTCTTTGCAATATTCTAGCCAAGAGTCTCCTTGTCTGCCATTTCTGTGAAGAGTGTCAGGTTAACACCTAGTGAACCATGTTTACTGCTAACATGTTAGCCAATTATCATAGGTTAACAGAAAAAGGAAGGGGAACAGCCTGGCTGTTATTCAAAGAGCCCCTCTAGAATCAGGAACTTAAATGAGAAATGTTAAAAACAAAGAGTTCATGGAAGAAACTTAGATTAGACCAACATCTCACACCCTATACCAAGATAAGATCCAAATGGACACAGGATTTAGACATAAAAATCAATACTATAAGCAAACTAGAAGATCAAGGACTAGTTTACCTGTCAGATTTATGGAAATGGAAGCAGTTTATGACTAAGGAAGAGATGGAGAACATCATTAAAAGCAAACTAGATGATTTTGATTACATTAAATTAAAAAGCTTTTGCACAGACAAAACCACTGTAGCCAAGATCAAAAGAAATGTAGTAAACTGGAAAACAATCTTAACAACTAATATTTCTGACAAAGGACTCTTTTTTTTTAGTTTTGGCAAGGCAATGGAGTTAAGTGGCTTGCCCAAGGCCACACAGGTGATTATTAAGTGTATGAGGCCAGATTTGAACTCAGGTACTCCTGACTCCAGGGCCAGTGCTCTATCCACTGCACCACCTAGCTACCCCTCATTTCTAAAATATACAGAGAACTGAGTCAATTCAAAAAAAAGCCATCCCCCAATTGACAAATGGTAAAAGGATATGCAAATGTAATTTACAGATGAGATCAAAGTAATCCATAATAATATGAAAAATTGCTCTAAATCATTACTTATTAGAGAAAAGCAAATTAAAACTTCTCTGAGGTACCACCTCACAGCTCTCAGACTGGCCAATATGACTAGAAAGGATAATGATTGTTGTTGGAAGGGTTGTGGGAAATCTGGGACACTATTACATTGTTGGTTGAGCTGTGAATTCATCCAACCTTTCTGGAGAGAAATTTGGAACTGTGCCCAAAGGGCAACAAAAATGTGCATACCCTTTGATCCAGCAATACCACTGCTGGGTCTGAAGAGATGATGAAAAAGAGTAAAAACATCACTTGTACAAAAATATTCATAGCAACCCTATTTGTGGTGGCAAAGAATTGGAAATCAAGTAAATGTCCTTTAATGGAGGAATGACTTAGCAAACTGTGGTATGTGTATGTCATGGAACACTATTGTTCTATTAGAAACCAGGAGGGGTGGGAATTCAGGGAAACCTGGAGGGGTTTGCATGAAGTGATGCTGAGTGAGATGAGCAGAACCAGAAAAACATTGTACACCCTAACAGCAACATGAGGGCAATAATCAACCCTGATGGGCTCACTCATTCCATCAGTGCAACAATCAGGGACAATTTGGGGCTGTCTGCAATGGAGAATACCATCTGTATCCAGAGAAAGAATTGTGGAGTTTGAACAAAGACCAAAGACTAATTAATTTTAATTAAAAAAACTGATATCTTATTATCTGACCTTACTATCTCTTATACTTTATGTTTCTTCCTTAATGATATGATTTCTCTCTCATCACATTCAATTTGGATCAGCGTATACCATGGAAACAATGTAAAGATTGTCAAATTGCCTTCTGTGGCGGGGGGGGTAGGGGGAGGGGAGTAAGATTAGGGGAAAAATTGTAAAACTCAAAATAAAAAAATCTCTAAGTGCAAAAAAAAAAGAATTCACAGATCATCTCCAGAAAGAAAATATAAGGTTACAAGATCTTCACATTTAAATTTAAAAAAAATAGTTCAGTTACCTATAAAAGGAAAAAAAATCCTCTTTAAATCTAGGAAACATGGACACTCAAAGAACTCTCCCAAGAACCTAAAACTACATGCTATTCTTTTCTTCCTGCTGGAGGCACTCAGAAATTATGTGTATTATAAATACAAGTTGATATCTCCCTGTGAAGGTGAAAAAATGTTTGAGAAATATCCTTACATTCTCTACTTTTTTGGAGAGCATGAAGGGTTCTTGGGATAGAGTCAGCATTGGGATAGAGTCAGCACTACATAATGGAAAAGAAAAAGAAAAAATCAATGTGAAGGGGAAAAGGAATTAAAACCAGTATTAAGAAGTTGGAGAGAAGAATATGACACAAATGAGAAAAAGAAAAAACTTGTACCACTTTAGTTATATAACAGCTAAGACATTTTCCAGAAGTTAAATCTAGACCTGTTAAAAAAACCATTATTTCATACTGGGCAAAAAGAAAAGGGGAGGGGAGAGACTAAACAAAATCTCTCTAGTCTGTCTAGATTCTAGGCAGAAGAGACATACTTTAAAAATTGGAGTCCCCATGTCAAATAATATGAAGCACTTACATAGCTAATTGGTCTTCCTAGAATCTTTCTATAAGATTTAACTGAGAAATTGCCAAGATTATCAAATTCACCAACTGTTAACCTCTTATATTGATCCATGTGGGAATGAAGACAATTGCCAAAAAGAAACCTGGAATATATCTTAAGTCTGTGGTAAGAATTTGAAGGATGTGGGGGTACTGGTGGTGGTGGTATTTTTTCACCAAATTGAAGGGCATGGATTTGGAAGAAAAATAAGAATGTGGAAAATGGGTTCTTGGTTAAAGAGATTGTGTAAAAGAACAAAAGTTGCTAACTTGGACTATGGTTTAAAATATAGAATACTAGCTTCTTGGCATAAAGGACTTTGGAAATTGGAGTGCATTGTATGAAGTTTAAAAAATGATTTTAGCCACCATCTTAGTTATTGGGTCACGAATGCATTAAACTTTAATCTGAGGTATAGGGAGAAAAATAACTGAATTAAAACGTTAAATGGTATAATGTAGAAGGAATAACAGAAAAAAATAACAATGAAGTAAGCATATTTTAATTTTTAGCAGAAACAAAAGAAAAAAGAAATGGGAACAATATATATGTTGTTCAGTCCTTTCACTTATGTCTGTCTCTCTGTGACTCCATTTGGTTTGACATTTCTTTCTCCAACTCACTTAACAGATAAGTAAACTGAAGCAAACAGGGTTAAATGTCTTGCCCAGGGTCACACAGCTAGTAAATGTCTGAGACCAGATTTGAACCAATGCTCTATTCATTGTGTCACCTAGCAATTTTTTTGTCTATCTATGGTTGTTTGTTTCTCTTTCTGTATATAGTCATATATATACCTAGATACTTTATCCTTTCATCTAACAATATCAATGAATTTAAGTGCTTAAGTGTAAATTAGTAAAAATTCATATGAACTTGAATTTAAATATAAGGAAAAAACAGAATCTTTGAATAAGGAAGAGGCATGATTACTTACTTCAATTCAATAAACATTTATTGAGCACCTACTATATGTCAGACACTATGGACAGAAAAACAAAAATGAAGCGTCCCTCACCTTAAAAGAGTTTGACTTTGATTTAATCCAATTATTGTGGAAAGCAATTTGGTACTATACCCAAAGCGTTATATAACTGTGTATACCCTTTGGTCTAAAATACCACTATTAGGTCTGTATCCCAGGAGATTAAAAAAAGGAAAAGATCTATTTGTACTTTACATGTTTTTATATATTCACATGTATGTGTATGTTTATATATAGGTGTGTATATGTACATATATATATATAATTTTTCTCAGCTTTTTTGTGGTGGCAAAAAGTTGAAAATTGAGGGAATCCTCATCAATTGCAGAATGGTTAAACAAGTTGTAGTAAATAATAATAATGGATTATTATCTACAATTGGCCTGATTTATATCTGACCATTGGATCCAGATAGCTCTGGAGGAGAAAGTGAATCTGGTGATTTAGCAGAGCAACCTCTCATTCAAATCCAATGCATGTGCTTGTCAAGGTATCACCTCCCTTATGTCATGATCTTCTTCAAAAATAAAGGACAACACACACACACAAACAAACATAATTCCAGTGCTATAAAAAAATGGTGAGTAGATAGGTTTAGAAAAACCAGGAAAATATATGCAGTGATGTAAAGTAAAGTAAGCAGAACCAGGAGAACATTGTACACAGTAATAACAACATTGTATGATGATCAACTGTGAATGACTTAGCTACTCTCAGCAATAAAATGATTCAAGACAATTCCAATGAACTCATAATGAAAAATTCTAACCACCTTCAGAGAAATAACTGATGAAGTTTTAATGCAGATAGCATATTATTTTCTGTATTTTTCATCAGTTTTTTTCCTATTGGGTCTGTATCTTCTTTTACAACATGACTAATATGGTAATATGCATGATTGAATATATATATAACAAATTAAATTCCTTACTATTTAAGGGAGGGGGAAGTGATGGGGGGGAGAGAGAGAGAAAATTTGGAAATCAACACCTTTTTAAATAAATGTTTAGGGGCATCTAGGTGGTGCAGTGGATAGAGCACTGGCCCTGGAGTCAGAAGACCTGAGTTCAAATCTGACCTCAGACACTTAATAATTACCTAGCTGTGTGGCCTTGGGCAAGCCACTTAACCCCATTTGCCTTGCAAAAAAAAAAAACCTTAAAAAATGAATGTTTAAATAAATGAAAATTGTCTTCACGTGCAACTGGGGAAATTAAAATGTTATTTTTTATGAAAGCATCACCTTTGTTGAAAGAATGAATGCTTTGCTTAAAAATAAAATAGCTAATATGAGGGACAATAAAATAGCAGGGTATTTCAAGAAGATAAACACTTGCTTGAAAAATCTATGAACTTGAACATAATGATGGGTCTAAATCCATTTCCCTGAATTCTTCCTTTGGGGATCACTTGACATCCACCTGAAGACTTCTCCCTGGTTGGAGACTAATCCATTTCCTAGTAGGGGGAGATATAAAGACCCATGAAGCCATTACTCAGAATTCACAAATAAGCTTTATTCTGATCTGGTTTTGACCTTGGGCCCTAGGTCTAATCACTCCTCTACTGCTCTCCTTATTCTGAAGAACTAATAAGAAATGTCACTGTCCTGATATCTATATTTCTTAATCTTGTTATCTCTCCTATAAGCATTTTTAATAGCACCTACTATGTGCCAGACTCTGTTGTAAGCACTTTACAAATACTATCTCTATTGATTCTCACAACAAGCTTGTGAAGTAGGTGTTGTTATTATCCCAATTTTTCAGTTGTGGAAGTTGAAGTAAATATAAATATAGGACATAGAAAGATTTGATGATGCCTAATTATGGAATTCCTCAAAGATTGGAAAATAGTTAAAATTTTCTTCAGGAGGAAATAGAGAATCCCAATTGCCTAGCTAAACTACCAAAATAGAGAATCCTAATTGCATAGATAAACTACCACCTCAAAAAATAAGATTTTACAGCAGGGGTAAAGTAGTTAAAGTAGTTAAGTAGTAGCAATAGTACTTAAAGTAGTAGCAGTAGTAGTAGTAGTCAGCAGTAGCAGCAACAGTAGTAGCAGTAAGAGAAGTCAGTAGGGGCAGCTAGGTGGCACAGGGGATAGAGCAATGGCCCTGGAGTCAGGAAGACCTGAGTTCAAATCCAACCTCAGACATTTAATAATTACCGAACTGTGTGACCTTGGGAAAGTCACTTAATCCCATTGCCTTAAATAAATTTTTAAAAATTTAAAAAGAGCAGTCAGTAGCAGTCAGCAGCAGCAGCAGCACCAATAGTAGTAGTGGTGATAGTAGCCAACAGCAGCAGCAGCAGTAGTAGCAATAGTAGTAGTTGTAATAGTAGTGATAGTAGTTGTAGTAGTCAGTAGCAATAGGAGTAGGAGTAGAAATAGTAGTATGAGTCTTCAGCAAAATTATTAGTAGTAGGCAGCAGCAGCAGCAGCAGCAGTAGTAGTAGCAATAGTATTTATATAGCACTAGATCTGCAAAGTTTTTCACAAATAGTTCATTTTTCCCTTACAGACCCAGGAGGTAAATGCTATCATTATTCTCCTTTCACAGGGAAAAGAAAAAAATGGAGGTTAAATGACTTTCCCAAGGTCTCAAAAGCAGTGTTTGAAGTCACATTTGAGCTCAAGTCTTCCTGACTCCAGGTCCAGCTCTCTATGTACTGTGTTATCTAGCAGCTTCAGGCACAGTCAAAATTTGACTGACTTCTTTAAAAAAGAAATTTCTTATCTAAAAGCTGATCATATTACCTAGAGTTCATAGCAGGAATCTATGAAAGGGTCTCAGGAGCAGCAGGGACTGGTTTCAATCTGAAGAGGACTCAAGCATTTCATCCTTTTGAGTTTGTAAAATTCTTGATCTCCCCATTGGTTTTACCAAAAAGAACTTTAGATGAAGATAAATATAAAGTGTTTTCAATAATATATATGTTTGTCAGTGAAGAAATAAACTGAGACCACCAACTTATTCCATCAAGAATCCTTTTGCCATAGCTTGTGAGTCCTGGTCTTCTATCCCTTTGGGTCTCAAACTCTTTTATGTACTTGGGTAACTTAACTGGTGAGACAGAACAGTTGGTGCTAGTCTATTTAAATCCTCCTCTGGCATCCATGAAGAATGCAAATATTCAACTAGGTCACAGTACAACTGTGTTTAAGTGATTATTAAGTTATGAGATGAGGGTGAGAGAGGCAATAATATCCCACATATCAGTAAACCCATGATATACAGATTCATGATATTTGAAGTGACAGTAGTCCATCTCTCCACTATATCATTCCATAATAGGCTACTCCATGCTCTTCCAAAAATGCTCTACAGAGGATCTGACCAGTATGTTAGTGATTCTCTTCTGCATCCTTTTACCATTTTTTGACTCCTGTATAAGACCTGGATGGTTACTTATTATTCCTGAAGGTTGTTATGTGACATCACCATCACCACCTCTAATAAATATACACATAGTGAATACATGTATGCTCATATATACATATATTTGTATATATAATGCAATATTACTTATTTCAAGTTTAGCAATGGTTTGGGAAATTTTCATCATTTCTTTATAGAGAGAGCACAAATTGGACTTGAAAAATTGTAAACTGCAATATGCATAGGTAAATGTGAGAGAGAGAGAGAGAGAGAGAGAGAGAGAGAGAGAGAGAGAGAGAGAGAGAGAGAGAGAGAGAGAGAGAAATTAGTTTTGGGGTTTTTTTTTTTAACCATGGATAGAATGCTGGCCTTGGAAACAGGAGGACCAGAATTAAAATCTGGCCTCAAACATTTACTAATTTTGTGATCCCAAATGAATCATTAAACAGTTTTCTTCAGTTTCCTCATTTATAAAATTAACTGGAGAAGGAAATAGCAAATTATCACAGTATATTTGCCAAGAAAACCTCAAATGGGATCACAAATGATTGGACTTGACTAAAATGTTTGTGTGTGTGTGTGTGTGTGTGTGTGTGTGTGTATGTAAAAGTATATTCTTGGTGGGTATCTTTATTTTTGCTTCTTATGTCCAAGTCATCTTTAGGACTCTCCTGCAGCATATTATGCTTATGTTAACCTATTTGCTCTCATCATATGTCACCTGAGACTTCAATACCTCTGAGACTGCAACATTCCATATTCTATAGCCATATTGAGGTGCTAGAAGAATATTGATTAAATGCATTATGTCATCTTTTATAGCATTTAATTCCTGCTCTCTTACAATTATTCCATCAGGGCTTTACATCTGAAGAGTCCTCTAAGTCATTCTCCAACCAGAAGGTCCTCTTCCCTCTTTTCTACCTAGCCAATATACTTTTCATCTATCAAAGCCAAGTTCAAGTTGCATCTCCTCCATAAAATCTTTTGAGACCTTGGAGAGTTTTATCTCTCTACCAAACTCATAATGGATCATTCATTATCTAAGATCCTGGCATGCAAACTGGGCACATATTGCTTTGTGCCACCTCTCTGATTTTTCAAAATTCTACGATGAGTGGCCACATGGCATAGGAGAAACCAGGAAGCCCTGAGTTTAAATCCAGCCTCTCACACATCCTGGTTGTGTGATCTTGAGCAAGCCTCAAAATCTCAGGGCCCCAGGCAACTCTCTATGATCTGAGTTACAGATGAATTGCTGATCTGTGGAAGGGCTGTTCACGCTGAGAATTCCCTACTGGGATGAAAGCAGAGATCCAAGCCAAGAAAAAAGATAAAAAACAAAATCCTCTTCTGTTGCCACATTGTTTCATAAAAGTGACTCTTAGTCTCTAAAAGTTAATCTCTAGCATATCCTACCAACCTAAAAAGTTTTGGATATGGACCCAGGAACAGACTCCATGTCTATTGTCCAAGAAACAAACTGGTTTAATTTTGGAGGTACTCATCCCTAGATGGCTAGACATTCAAGGATGATTTTGTTTTGTTCCTTTTTTGTTTATTTTGTCTTGCTATTTTCTGGCCACAGATTGAGTGGAAATAATCTACTGATGGCTAGAGAGATGGTGATCTGCACTGATGCATGGATTACCTATTCTGACAGAATCATGGATTCTCATGTTTTTAACTGTTTTATTTTAAAAACATGTAGACATGAAAGGAACCTGAGATGATATCTACTTTCCATGTATATATGCCTTCTTAACAGCTTCCAAGACTTCTAAGGAAGAACTTCTAAGACCTTTAAATGAAACTTTCACACGCTCATGCCTACAGACTATCATTATAAGGGAATCAGTTCTTAGGAAACAAGGTCATCTGGAAAAAATCAAACACAGGACTCTTAAGCTTCATTTTTGATGGGGTTTAATATTTTTTAATTCTTTTAAACATGTACTATATTTGGTTCTTGCAAACTATACATTTAGATCTATGCAGTCACCTTATCTCTCCCAGATTGTCAGGAACTGGGAACACACAACAAGAATTTTATATTTAGAAGGAATTTCAAAGGCCATGTAGCCTATCTCATACTAGACTACAAAGCAATCCATAATAGTTCTTTGCAAGAAGTCTTCTAGCTAACTCTTTCCCCAGAGAAAGCTGGCCCTTAGAACCACTTGCACTGTGATTCCACTATTCTCTTTCCTTCAATGACAAAAGAAATGAGAGGGTAGCAGTCAGCTTTTGGGGAACAGAGTAATGGTGCTTGTGTTAAGATGTTATTGGTAGAGGAGGAAACCAGGATTTTAGTCATTTTGATCCTTCTGTCTAAGAGGATGCTGTTCCCTATGATCTTCTAAATGGTTAGGCATCCATCAGTCATTGAATTTAAAAATATTTATTAGGTACCTACTATGTGCCAGGCCCTAGGCTAAGCAATGGAGATTGTTCTAAAAAGAGGCAAAATGAAAGGCACTGAAATGAGAAGGGACTATGTATATTAATTGGGACTTAAAAGAAATTATGGAGGTCAGGCATTGGAGTGAAGGAGGGAAAGGATTCCAGGCATGGGATCAGCAATAGGAAAATTCTCTGAACTGGGAGATAGAATGTGTTGCTCCTGGAACAGCCAAGAGGCCAATGCCACTAGAAGGAAGAGTTCTTGTTGATGAGAAATGTATAAGAAGATTGGAAATGTAGAGAGTTATAAAGTGATAAACTAACATAAAATGCTTAGAATGCTAACAGAGTATTTCACATTTGCTCCTGAAGGGCATAGGGAGTCATGGGAGTTTACTGAGTTTGTGTTGGGGGGATTGAGAAGGAGAAAGAGGAGCTAGTGGGACATGATCAGTCCTATTTTAGGAAAACCAATTTAGTGATTCAATAGAGCATAGATTGGACTGAGGTGGAGAGAACCTTAAGATAGGCAGATCCACCAGTAGGCTGTTACAATAATCAAGAGGTACTGTGATGAGGGTCTTCACTAGAGTGGTGGCCATGTCAGAAGAGACAAGGGTATGTATTCAAGAGATGTTGCAAAGGTTAAATTGATAAGCCTTGGGAACGGGTTCCCAAGAGGACAAACCTATTGTATATATGTTAGGACATAACATCACCAGATACAGCAGATGAGATCATTTTTGTCTCCTCTGTCTGTATGAATCCATGTCTTGACTAGATCTTCTCAGGTTCCAGAAAGAACCAGTTTGGGAGGAAAAACATAATTTTGGAATCTGGCATCATGTTCCAAAAAGTTTGACTAAAGTTTTCCCAACAATTGTCATAAGAAGCAGGGTTTAACTGGGGAGACCTGTTTACTTTCAAGGCTATCCTTGAAAAAACAATAAGAGATCATATTATATGATTTCTACATTTATATCTAAGCAGGACAGCTTCCAGCACTTCCTAAGTATATCATAAACTCTTTGTGTTACAAGGGCCACATTTTACAGTAGATATCTTTGTATCCTTCAATGTGTCTACTGTAGTGTGATACATTCACTAGGTACTCAATAATACTAATTGGTCTCCCTGTCACCATTCTCCCTTCTACAATCCATCCTACACACAGTTGCCAAATTGATATGCTTAAAACACAGTACTGAGCAATCATGTCACTTCTACTCAAAAATCTTCAATGGCTCCCATTGCTTCTAAGATGAAATTCAAAATCCTTAGCCTGGAAATTCAAGTCCTACATAATATGGCTCCTAGCTACTTGTCCAATCTTACTCACGTTCTCTCTGTTTTAGAAAAATTGGTTGGCTCACTGTTCCCTGTATCTATCTATTGTCATGTTCCTATGCAATGCTTTTGCACAAGTGGTCCTCCATAACTGAAACATACTCCCTCTTCATATCTGCCTTGAAGAACCATTAAGGTAGAGTTCATTTGTCTCCTTCTGTGGGACTTTTTGTGATATCTCCATTTTTTTAGCACTCTCTTCCTCCTAGAATTACTCTGCATGCATTTGGATCTATTTACTTGTTCATTCAATATCTCCCAATGGAACATAAACTTCTTGAGGACATTACTCTATATCCTTAATGCCTTATATATAGTAGCTACTTAATAAATACTGATGAATTGGATATAATAATAATAATAATAAGCATAGGAGAAAGTCAAAGGAGAGATTGAATAAAAAGGTACAGGAGGAAATAAACTAACAAAAATAGAACATGCATGAGTGAGAAATGATGGGTTCTAGCCACTAAGTACTCTGCCACTAACCAGCTATCCCACCTCTCTAGCCCTGAGGCTCCTCACCCATGAAATGGAAAGATAGGACTCAGTGATCTCTTAATGTCCCTTCTGGTTCAAGTATTCCTCTATTCTCTGATGGAATGTGCACATACCCCAGAACTGGAAAAGAACTGAAAATAAGGATTCATGACCTTGGATTTAGGAAGAGGTAGTGACTATATGAAAAGAAAATAGAGCCATCCTTTCCAACAGGGGAACATTCCCTTTGGTAAACTGTATAGCAAAATCACTCCAAACTTTTAATTCTTCTTATAACAAGCTCCACAAATGCCATTATCTGTTTGCTTGTGAATCTAGCATTTATTCTAATGCTGTAGATAAAAGCCACAGGCTCTAATATTATGGGACAAGGATGGAGTGAGCAATGCTTAATGCTATTCAAGATACTCAGAGGTAAAAAGCTGCAAATGAAAATTATTACAATGAGCAAGAATAAAATTATTATAAAGCTGTCACATTTCTAATATTTCATATCACTTCTGACCATAAGCTCACAGCTATAAAAGCAATATCTTTTATTCGTCAATGTGCAGAGATGATAGTTTGCATTCTTCCAGGCTTATGATGGTAAAATGCCTTTAATTATGTTCCAGATAGCTACTTGTAAGGCATTCTTAAACCTCTTCAAGGTCAAAGCCTCCCATCTTGCTGATCCTTAGATCATCTCTCTATGATTTCAGTTTCACTAACATAATATATATTTTATTCCTGAGAATCACTACACCACTGAATTGACCACCTAGGCACTGGCTAGCAGCCTCTGTCTCTAACGGTTCCATTGCTGCACATTTGACATATGGGTCCATGGTTGTTTCCTCTGTTCCTCTTTAGAGGTCAGCCAAACTAAAAACTCCATTAGGTTCTTACAGCGAACTTGAAGCCTGAATGTTGCAAAGGCTCAACATCTTTTGGGGCCATTTAGGGTCTTGAATATAAAGCAGATGGTAAACAGCAAAAACCCCATACGGTCTGTGTTTCTAGTGACACCTTGTAATGAGAACAAGAATGAAATGATTGGTTGCCAATCATGGATCTAAGTAGGCACCTTGAAAGCCCATGACTGTACATAGTTTATGTTGAATTTAAACGATTGCTAGCTATGCTGCATACAGTAATAGACTTTACTCCCAAACCATTAATTTAAACTTGCAGACACCAAAACCCAAAAAAAGAATCATCTTCATGGATCACTGACCTTGTTAACAAGTAGCAAATGGGATAAACTGTATATTACAGGAGCAACCTAGCTGAGCTCTTGTTAAGGGTAGAGCAACATTGGAACTTCTCTGTTTTCAGGGATTTCCATTTGATCCCCTCATGCCTGCCCTCCCCTTTCCCCAATGCACATCTAACATAGGTTAAGTGTGGATTTTGAGGGGTTTTAAAGCATATGATGAGTTCAGAGCCTGGAGCTAATTGGACACCAAGGCAAATGTGGCTCTGGTGATAAGTACAATCATGGGATTATAGAACTTAGAGCTAGAGGGTCTTTAAGACAAGCTCCTAATTTTTAAATGAGTAAAATGAGCTTCAGGAAAATATAAGACCAGGGGACGGCTAGGTGGCACAGTGCATAGAGCACCGGCCCTGTGTGATCCTGGGCAAGTCAGGAGTACCTGAGTTCAAATACAGCCTCAGATACTTAATAATTACCTAGCTGTGTGGCCTTGGGAAAGCCACTTAACCCCATTCACCTTGCAAAAACCTAATATACATATATATTGAATGACTTGCCCAGGATCACACAATTTGCAAGTTTCTGAGACCAAATTTAAAATCAGGTCTTCCTGACTCCAGATCCAGTGCTCTCTTCACTGCATCATTCAGGTAAACATAATAATATTTTTGTCCTATGTTCTTGAAGAGGACCAAGACCATAGGGAGGTGATGCCATGACAAGCACATGATTGGATTTGCGTGAGGGGGGGTGCTGTGCTAAGTCACCAGCTTCACTAGCTCCTCTAGAAACACCTGGGCCCAGTGACCAGATATGAGTCAGGAAGACTGAACCATCCAGGTGTATCCAGGGAAAGTAGCAGATTTGAGTTTCTAGGTCATTTGAATGAAAATCCTGTGTTTTTTGACTGGGCTCATGAAGGTACAAAAAGCATTCAGTATGCTATATCTAACTAGACTGTGTGTGTGTGTGTGTGTGTGTGTGTTTGCATATGTGTGTTTGTGTATGTGTGCACATGTATATGCCTTTGGAGAAAATGAAAGCAAATTATTCTACTTCCCCTCCTTTTATCAAATTATTCTATCCCAAGTGTGATACTTTCTAGTTGTGACATTGGGCAAGTTCCTCTGATTTTCATTCTTCTCCTCTGCAAAATCAAGGCAACAATACTTCCATGATCTACAGCATAGGGCTGTTGGGAAGAAACAGCAATAAAGTGTTAATGTAAGTATAAATTTTTATTATTGTTATCCATGAACATATCTTAAGTATCTAAGCACAGTTCAACCAAATGCAAACTCATTGGAATTCCTAAACATAGTTCCAACTTTAGGGTGGGGGTGGGGTGGGAAATCTTAAGTATCCTTTTAGGTCCATCAAAGATAATCATTTCTTCAATATCTAACATACCTTAATAAAGACAAAATAATTCATTATCTGAAAACCAAGCCTCTGCTTTCTATTGTGAGTTCCCTATTAGATCATAAATTCCTTGCAGGAAGGGGTTGTCTTTGCCCTTTGCCTGGAAGCTAGTAGGTGCTTGATTAATGCTTACTAACTGACTAAATTTGAAGAAGAAATGTTCCACTCATATTTGAAGGGCAGGATCTTAGCAAAGACAAAACACAAAGATGTTCATCTTGCAAGGACCTGTTAGAGTTTGTAATCTAATGCTATCTACTCTGAAGAATCCAGGGACACCTCCAGCTAATGATAAAACACCAGAAGAAGACTTAAGTGAAAAAAATGCCCATTAAATTCTGAAAACCCCTTTGCAAAATAATATTTACCTGTCCCATCATTCTCCAGCTTTCTATGATAATGGCAGATACATTTTGGAAAGGAGCCCTGATCACCACAGAACAATTCAGGAGATTGCTCCAACATGCCACCTAAAATACCTTTTGGTTGTGCCAACACACAACTCTCTCATTTTTTGAGTTAGAATATTTCTTGCTCATATTTTCATTTCCAGACTCTCTTTACCACAATCATTTAATAACTCCTCATCCTTCAAGGTCCCCTTTATAAAAATTTATCATAATAATCAAATCCTAATGGCAATTATTTACTGGCCCCAGCCCACCTTTGATCTTTTCTCAAGGGGTTCAATATATGGTTCATGGTCATCCTTTCACTCCGATTCCTGCCTGGCAAGTACTGAGAATTTAATAAACGCTTGTTGATTAATTGATTGACCTCAGATATCATCAAGTCCAAACTATATCTTCTGATGGCGATGGGCAGGAGGGCAGGAACAGACATTTAAGTGCTTATTTTGTGCCAGAGACTATACTAAATGCTTTATAAATAAATATTATTGCATTTGATTATACAACAGCCTAATCTCTGGAGTTTCTATGATCTTGGGATCACTCAGGATTAATTAATCAGTTTATGCTTGAAGCCTTCAGTGACTGGAAACTCATTGCTTCCCTAGGTAGCCAATTAAACTTTTAGATAGCTTTTAGATATCTATCTTTGTTTATGTTTGGCCCCAAAAAAGAGAGGAGAAAACACCCATGAGTTCCTCATTTGTACAAGAGAACATTGGGTGTAGAATATTACATAAGATAGGGGTGGCTAGAGGTGGCTAGAGGTGGCATAGTGGATAAAAAACCGGCCCTGGAGTCAGGAGTACCTGGATTCAAATCCGGTCTCAGACACTTAATAATTACCTAGCTGTGTGGCCTTGGGCAAGCCACTTAACCCCATTTGCCTTGCAAAAACCTAAAAAAAAAGACCAAAAAAAAAAGAATATTACATAAGATGTCAGAATTTTATGATATATGGGTTAGTTTTTCTGAACTATTTTTTCATCTTTTTAAAATTATCTTATCTATGAGATGGTTGTATGGAATGGGCTAAGGGAAGAATACTGGAAAATACATCTGCTGAAAAAAGTATCAATAAAATGTATTTCTAAAAGTTAAAAAAAATAGCAGCTCCTGTTTTTACTTCCTTCACATTTTGAATAAAAACACTAATATTTGGGGCAGCTAGGTGGCGCAGTGGATAGACCACTGGCCCTGGAGTCAGGAGTCCCTGAGTTCAAATCCAGGCTCAGACATTTAATAATTACCTACCTAGCTGTGTGGCCTTGGGCAAGTCACTTAACCCCATTTGCCTTGCAAAAAAAAACCTAAAAAAAAACCCCTACTAATATTGCAAGTGAAGAACTTAAAAGGTACCTTTTTTGAAAGATTTTATTTATTTTGAATTTTACAATTTTCTCCCAGTCTTGCTTCCTTCTTCCCACACCCAACAGAAGGTTGTCTATTAGTCTTTACATTGTTTCCATGGTATGCATTGATCTAAGCTGAATGTGATGAGAAAGAAATCATATCCTTAAGGAAGAAACATAAAGTGTGAGATATAGCAGAATTACATAATAAGATAACATTATTTTAAAATTAAGGGTCTTTTAAGGTCTTTTAAAGGTCGTTGTTCTTTGTTCAAACTCCATAATTTTTTCTCAGGATACAGATGGCATTCTCTGTCACAGATACCCCCAAATTGTGCCTGATTGTTGCCCTGTTGGTATGAGCAAGTCCATTAATGTTGATCACCACTCCCATGTTGCTGTTGGGGTATACAATTCAATTGAAAAGAAACCTTTTAGTTGAAGTTCAGAATATACCATCATCTGTGTGATCAGGTTTATGATATTTTTGCAGAATTCATTATCCTTTTCCTCCTATTGATCCAGTGGTTTCTAGTATAAATCCCATGGTAACATCACTATTTCTTTCTTTATTGAGATAAGCATCTAGTGTCTGTCACTTTTCTGCCTTATGATGACACTTGTTTTTTTTCCTCATGGGAGTATATTTTCTTGTTAGGCAATGCTACTATACTAACCAATTTTTTTCTGATCTGTTTCTTATATACTTTATTATTGTAAATAGTAGTTATGAATTAAATATCAAAAAGACTCAATGTTACCTGAGGGATTAAATTACCTCAATTTTATATTTCTTTTATCTTAGAACTTTGCATACTATTCTCTACTTAGTACTTGTTTGTCAAATGAAAAAGATCTTATCATAATAAGATTTCTAAAAATGAGATGATGCATAGTCATTGACAAAGGATGGCAGGTTAAGTCTTCAAATCAGGGTAAGATTAGCTGATAACCTATCAAAATTTACCAATTAATTTTGCTTTAGAAAGAACACTAGAAAATAACCATCTCTGATAAAATTTGCCTGGGTTTTGGGGACTATGTAGTTTAGAATCACATTAACTGCAGGAAAATTAGATGTTGCATAATTTAAAAGCTCCAAATGAATCTAGGTAATCCAAATGGTTATACACCCAGAGTGATATAGTTGTCTTTTTATTAAAATGGGTATTCCACATATACCACATCTAGCCTCTGCAGTAATTCACAGTGCTGATTGTTACTGGAATGAAGTGTTTGCCAAAGGAAGCAATAGAATTCCTGAGCTACCTAAATAGACTTGTCTTAGAACTTACCTTTCATGGGGAAAAAATAAATTCATTATAATATGATAGAGGATATTATGGTTTTATTTGATTCTGAAATCAAAATCCTTAAAAAGCATTTCATGATCATATGAGTGACTTATTTGGATATGCCTGTTTTTGGATTCTTCTCCTAATTCCAGAATACATTAAAAACAAAGCTAAACAGGTATAGTTTAATGAAGAAAAAAAGCTTTTCCAGGCAGTAGGACAATTATCATTATCCTATTTAGCATTTTAAACCCTTTTACAATTGGGCTCCAGCGTACCTTCCCAGGCTTACTGCATATTAGCTTCCCTCACATATTCCACATTCTAGTCTATCTGGTCTATTTACTGTTTTACACTATATCCCCTTTCCCAACTCTATTGTTTTGACTTTGGCAACTCTCATGCACTGAAGGCACTTTCCACATATGTCCAGTTCATAAAATCCCTAGATTCCTTTTAAGATAGGTCAAGTATCATCTCTTATAGGCATTATCACCCTCTTAATTCCTAGGCTGACCTACCAAAGAAATTGCTTTGTATTTATTATGTATATTTTAATTTGCTTTTTTGATATATAAAGTTATTTCCTCCCAATATAATGTCAGTGATAGGGATAGTGTTATTTTGTCTGTCTATCTGGAACAGTACCCAACACATTGTAGGTACCTATTGATTATTTATTGAATAAATTTTGTGCATGGTTCATAGACAATTAAAATTATGAGAATTATTATTGCCCCTCTTTTTGGATACCAATCTGCCAATAACTTCTATGTCTTTCCACTGCTATTCTTTATATATCATAAGTGATTATCTCTGTAATATCTGGTTTTGGATATACAATTGTACGATATTACTCACTATCTTCAAATTTCAGATAGAAAAATCTCAATAAAAATCTATAAATCTCTAAGCCAATATAGATTAGAATGGCTTTAATTAGATGTAGGGTCATAGATCCTTACTAGCTATGTGATCCTGGGAAAGTCACTTAATCCTCTTTAGCTCAGTTTCCTCATTTGTAAAAGGAACTAAGGAACTGCAGAAGAAAATGGCAAACTACTCCAGTATCTTTACCAAGAAAACTTTAAATGGGGTCACAAAGAATCAGACATGACTGAACATTTAAAAATCATTAGAGTTAGAAGATTCATTAAAAGTCATCTAGCCTTACCTTCTTTTTGTACATGAGAAACTAAGAAATCAAGAACTGAAATAACAGAACAAAATCTGATATTTAATTGTAGTTCTTCTGAATCCAAATCCAGAGTGATTTCCTTTATACCATGCTATTCCATCCTTGCCCAAGGATGAATTTCTGTATTTTAAAACCTTGGTACAAAGCTCCCATTTCTCCAACACCATCTTCTTAACAGAATATATTATTTTGTGTAAACAATTGACCTATGAACTTGTATATATGGTACAGATACTATAGATGCCTTGTGATCTTTTAATATGAGGAATAGCTATACAGATGTTCCTTTATATACTGAAGGATGTATTTACCCAAGTTATAATATAAAGAACAATTCTGCATGTTAGGTATTGTCTTTCCATTGATTCCCATATTTGAATGGATATTAAATTCTGTATATCTCCAACTTACAACTTAAAGAAAATGTAAAAAAAAAAATAGGTTTTCTTTTTCTCATTGGGTCCGAGGTCCCTAGACAGAGTTGAGTATCTTGAGACACTTTTCTCAAAACCTATAAAACATCATCCATACAGAGAAAATCTAGTGCTTTTTAAAATCCAATGTCTTCCAAAGTTGAGTTAATAATCCACCTTTCCCTTTTATTGATCTGCTATCTGGAACTTCCATGTAGTAGGTTAGAGAGAGAATAAAAACATCAAAACTTTGCATTAAACAATAGTTATTATGGGAACTCAACTAGGAGGAAGACTTGTAGTAGTTGTCATCAGTGACAACTTCTGTCATTTTGACTCATTATTTCCCTTCAGATGCCAAGTTACTCAGAAGGATACAAATATTGGCAAAACAAGGCAAGTCTTTAGCTGATAATCCTATGATCTGTAGAGCTAGTTCCACTGTTATGACAAGTGGCATGTCATTTGCAGTGTGATTTCTGTGTGTCATTTCTGGCAGGCACTTAGTGGAGTAACTCTGGCATTAGAGGATTCATATCACCCAGAAGTACATGAAGCCCTCTTTAATGTTTATCATTGGATCTTAGAATTTTAAGATTGAAAGGGAATTCAGAGATCACTTACAATTGGGCTCAAAACATGTACCCACTACAGACATTCTTATCATGAGATCTTTTAACTTTTTTAAAAATATATTTTCGATTGCTGTTTTGATATAGGTGATTTCCTTTACAATTCTATGCATTCCATGTTATGTATTAAAAGCATTGTACTGAGAAATAGATCATAGGGCTTCACCAGACTTTCCAAGGAGTCCATGACACCAAAAAGTTTAAAATCTGTATAGTATAATCCATCAAAACAATTCTCTCTAAAATCACTATCCTCTTGAATGCTTTCATGTGAGTTTAAGAATTTCCCTGATGAAGTCTATTTCTAGGGTCATACAGGATTTTTACTATTGACTATATACCTAGAAAGCATTCCTCTAGTTAGAGTTATGGACAAAATATTGCCTAAAATGTCCATGATTCTCCTTCAGATAAACACAATGAATTTCTTTCCTCATTCATCAGATCTCTAAAAAGAAAGTCTGACTGAGCAAGTTTCTCTGTCTTTAAGGGATAGCTGTTTATTACATAGAACAGATGCATAGACAGATCAGATTGAGTAATTTTGTTATAGTAAAGAGAGGTAACAAACCATACATGGTTAATAATTTTAAAAATTGGAAAAGTAATTAAAGGATGGTGTGTGTGACAATATCTGTTTTGTGATGATGTATGTCCTTCATTCTTGAAGACCATGACATCAAGGACATCATGACATCAATCACATGAACTGATTTTGAGTGAGGGGATGCTGTGCTAATTCACCAGCCTCACATTCTTCTTCAGAGCTAACTGGGTCCAGTGGCCAGTTATATATCAGGATAACTGGAGATGACCCTGCATGTGAGGCAATGAGGATTAAGTGACTTTGCCCAAGGTCATTCAGCCAGTAGGTGTCAAGTAACTAAGGCTGGATTTGAACTCCCATCTTCCTGATTCCAAAGCCAGTGTTCTATCCATTCTACCACTCAGCTGCCCCTATTGGCTATGTAATAAATTATAAATCACTTGGATTCCAAGTCATGAAATATAAGTCCAGATATTGGTTTGCCACTAAGTAGATGAATGACCATAAGCATTGTAACTTAACATTTCAGTTTTATAGGTTTTTCACCTGCAAAAAAATGATAACATTTGATTATATGAGTTTTAAATTTCTTTTAGTCATTTCTTTTGGCTAAGTCCCTCTATGCCATTAAGTAAATACTTCAGAAATATGTGTTTTCATTGGTATTGGTTCTCCTTCTATTGATGTAGATTTTAACTCCATTGGCAGATGGTCTTTAAGAAATACTTTGGCCAAAAATTGTATCGCCCTATGGCCAACTTAGTAATAAACCTCTCTAAACTTGATTGGGATAGTGCTCAAAGGATTGACATTGCCAGGTTCATTTTAAATCTTTCAAGATTCAGAGGATCTATCAAAATATATATGCCAAGAAGATCAACAAAATATTCCTATAATATCCACTAGATAGAAAACACTACTAGATGTTGTATTCTAATCTTAAGAAGCTGATATGCAACCTAACTGAAGTTAGGACTTTCCATATGGACCATAAATTTATTTTTATATCTAATTGAATCCTTATCACATTTCTTACAGAACCTGTGCTAAAAACACTGGTAAATTTCTATGAAGAATCAAGCTCTAGTCTCACAACTCTTTTTTTTTTTTTCGCTAGATGGTCACATCTACTTTATTGAGATGAAAGGGTCTCCAGTGCAGTTCCCTTAACTCCCAAAGAACACACTTCAAATTCTTTTCCTCCAACCTTTCTTTCTTGTTTTCTCATTCGGAGAATTAAGTGGCCCTTGTCCTTCATAAAACTGATCATTCTATCCCTGAATCTGCTATCCCAAGCTTCCAATGCAACTTAGATGGCACAAGGATAAAGTGCTGGTTTTGGAGACACATCTGTCATCAGAAATTTACCTCATGTACTACCTGGCAAGTAACTTCATATCTCTCTGTCTCAGTTTCTTCAACTGTAGAATGGGGATCTTAATAGCACCTATATTCCAAGTTAATTATGAGAATCAAATGATATAATATAAGTAAAGGGTTTAGCCCAGTATCCCATAGTGGTATTCTTCCTTCCAAGATTTTGCTTGCCTTAGCAAGGATTTTTCTCCATCTTGTTTTCCCAAAAATCTTAAATCTTTCTCTTTTTTTTCTTCTGACCCCATTCCCTAAAAACATAGATCATTCCCATACTAAAAAATTACCCTACCTATACCATTACCTTTCCAAGTTCCAAAGTCCTTCTCTCTCCCTTACCTCCTCCTTCCCCTTGACAGAGAGTACTCTAAAATATTTCCATGTTAATCATGTTGTGAAACAAGAATTAGAACAAAAAGGAGAAAAAAACCACAAGAGGAAAAAAATTCATAAAACACAAAATATTTTTTTTAAAAATATGAAATTAGTAAGCATTGATCTTCATTCAAATCATAGTTCCTTCTCTGGATGTGGATGGTAGTTTCCATCATCGATTCTTTTGGTTATTATACTGCTGAGAAGAACAATTTTATCATAGTTAATCATCACATAATGTTGTTGTTAATGTGTATAATGTTCTTCCAGTTCAGCTCACTTCACTCAGCATCAGTTAATGCAAGTCCTGCCAGGATTTTCTGAGGTCCACCCATTCATTATTTCTTACAAAACTAGTCCTCTGTCACATTCATATACTGTCACTGCCAAATTTCTAGAAAGAATAGTTTGCAAACATTGTCTTTCAACTCCTTAAAAACTGGCTTCAGCTCAAGCTTGCTGATCTCTTTTTCCTACCATCTCTCCCTTAGTAATTTCATCTACTCCCACATTTTCAAATATCATCCAAATATAGGCCATTCCCAAATCTATAATTCTGTTTCTAAACTGACAGTTGAACACCAATCACACATATGGAATTGCCTTCAGGACATTTCCATATGAATATTCTTATAGCATCTCAATTTTGTATGTTTTAATCTTACTCAACTCAGAAGGTACAACCCTAAAACTACTTTCTTCAAGAAGCTTTCCTTTATTTCTAAGTTATAAGTTAAAGTTTTCTTAGGTTCTTTTCTAGTTTATTTACCATATTATGTCTATCTGAAGACTCCCTTTCTGCAAATAGCAGAATTTTTGGTACATATTATACTTTCATTAATGAAAATTTCATTGAGAAGCAACATGCAAATTACTATTGTGGACTTGATGGTAATCAATAAAGAATAAATGGCTGCTAGAATAGGATTATAGAATGTAGTCTTAGAACTAGAAAGAACATAGAGGCCATATAGCCCAAACTTCTCATTGATAGATGAGGACCTGAGGTTTATAAAGTTGAAGTAACTTACCCAATATCACCTCACCTAAATTAATATTTGAGATAAAATTTGAACTCAGTTCTTTCTGGCTCTAAATCTTGTTATGCTATAAGTAAAATTTGGATACTCTGGAAGATTATTCATGCCATCCTAAATTTTGTGAAAGATAAAGGGGCAAAGGTTGGTCCTGCTCTGATACCTACCTTAGATTTATTTTTTGAACATCAATCTCCCTTTCTCTTCCAGGTTCTTTCCCACTTCCACTGCTGAAACTGAAAAAGATATTCCATTTCTAACCTGAGCTAGCTTCAGGGATTTTTTTAGGCATTCTGGTGATTTCTCATTTTGGGGGTTTACCATATTAGGTCTGGACTTGGTACAAATACCCCATCAGTTTTAACCATACTAAGTTCAAGAGATTCACTAGTGTCAGTTTCTCTAGTAGAAGGGGTTTTAAGATAATTGCATCCAATAAAACCTTAGCTTTTAAAAAGTTAGGAGGTAGTATAAATGAACTAAAATTGTGCATTAAAAGTCAGCTCAGGGGGCAGCTAGGTGGTACAGTGGATAGAGCATTGGCCCTGGAGTCAGGAGGACTTGAGTTCAAATCTGACCTCAGAAATACTTAATAATTGACTAGCTATGTGACATTAGGCAAGTAACTTAACCCCACTGCCTTTCAAAAAATAAAACAAAATGAAAAGTCAGCTCAAAAGGGATGGTATACTCTCAAGAAAAAAAAAATTCATGGAAACTCTGAAGCAACCTTCTCCTAGGGATAGACAAGTTATGATATATGGATATGATATATGGATGCTGGCCCCAAGGTGAACTAGATAAGGAGAATGAGGTGGATTGCCTTTTGTGAATTAAAAAGTTTTAGTATTTATTTTAATGTCCCATATGGAATGCTACTGTGCTAAATGACTTTGAAAGACTTAGGAACTGGGGTGGAACCAAGGCGGCAGAGTGAAGGCAGAAAATCCTGGCAGCTCTCCTGCAGACCTGTCCAAATAACTCTAATTAATTACTCTAACCAAATTCCAAAATGGCAGAATCCATAGAAAGACTAAGAGAACAATTTTCTACCTCAAGACAACTGGGAAGATTTGTAGGAAAGGTCTGTTACACTGGGGTTAGAAAAGACCACAGTGCAGCCTGGACTACAGGAGCAAACCAACTCCAGCCATCCAGAAACAGCCTACTAGGCATCTACATCTCTGGGGTGCCTGGTCTTTGGCAGTGATGGCAATTTCCAGACCTTTTGGACAAGAGATTGCCAAGGACAATGTAGATGGTCATTGGGAAACCACACCTGTGTGAGCACATAGTCCAATCCAATGCAGACCTTAGCTCAGACCTGCCCCATAAACCAGAAGTAGGACTGTGAAGCCATCAGAACAATCACTCCATGGATGGTAAGGGGGTAAGGGGAGACCGTAGAGATCTGTTTGGTATCTCTGAGGCAGGATTTTGTTGTTTTGCCCAAACTCAGATGCAGATTGCAGTCTGCACTCCAGTCTCAGGAAAGAAGTTTCATTGTCATAGCAGAGCAGGGATCCTTCTCACGGTTCCAGGGCAGAGGGGAATACTTGTTGTCATCCACATGCCAGGAGAGCAGTCAGAGCCTCTCCTAAGACATAGGAGGAACTGAGGTCCCTGGGGGTTGACCCTGAAAACAGCTGCAAAAACCTTCAAAAGCTTGGGAAAGTGTATCTCCACCCAGGAAGTAGAGTCCTACCTTAACCAAATTAAAAGCAAATCATAGACTGAGGAACAAACAACAGAAAAAAAATAAGACTATAGACAATTACTTTGGTCCTGTGGATGATCGAAATACATATTCAGAAGATAACAAAGTGAAAACTTCTGTATCCAAAGCCTCCAAGAATAGTATGATCTGTTCTCAGGCTATGAAAGAGTCCCAAAAGGATTTTGAAAATCACATAAAGGAGGCAGAGAAAGAGAAGAAGAGAAATGAGAGTGACATGAGAAAATCATGAAATACAAGTCAGCAGCTTGGTGAAGGACTTACCAAAAAATACTGAAGAAAATAATACTTTAAAAACTAGTGTAGGTCAAATGGAAAAAAGCAGTCCAAAATCCCAAGAAGAAGAAGAAAGCCTTAAAAAGCAGAATTGGCAAGATGGAAAAAGAGATACAAAGGCTCTTTCAAGAAAATAATTCCTTCAAGTGCAGAATGGAACAAAGGAAAATTTATGAATTTGTGAGAAATCAAGATACAAGAAAACAAAATTAAAAGAATGGAAAAAACTAGAAGAAAATGTGAAAATTTCACTGGAAAAACAACTGACTTGGAAAAACAGATGCAGAAGAGATAATTTAAAACTTATTGGGCTACTTGAAATTCATGATACTTGCCTAATGTCACATAGCTAGGCAATTATTAAGTGTCTGAGATCAGATTTGAACTCAAGTCCTCCTGACTCCAGGGCCAATGCTCTATCCACTGTGCCACCTAGCTGCCCCCTGAGCTGACTTTTAATGCACAATTTTAGCTCATGTATACTACCTCCTAACCTTTTAAAAGCTAAGGTTTTATTGGATGCAATTATCTTCTACTAGAATTATCTTCTACTTCCCCTTCTACTAGAGAGACTGACACGAGTGGATCTCTTTAATTTGGTATGGTTAAAACTGATTAGGTCTTTGTACCAAGTCCAGTCTTAATATGGTAAACCCCAAGAATGAGTAATCACCAGAATGCCTAAAATATCCCTGAAGCTAGCTCAGGTTAGAAATTGAATATCTTAAAGCTTTAATTTCAATTTCAGCAAGAATATCATAGCCAAATCCCAGAATTCTCAAGTTAAGGAGAAAATATTACCAACAGCCAGAAAGAAAAAAATTCAAACATCATGGTGCTACAATCAGGATTACCCAAAACCTGGCAGCATATACATTAAGAGTTCATAGGGCTTGGAATATGAAATTCTGCAAGTCAAAAGATCTTGGAATACAATCAAAAATCCTTTTTCGGGGTAAAAGATGGATATTCAATGAAATATTTTCCTGTTGCACTGACAAAAGCTGATCTCTGAGGCACCACCTCACACCTTGCAGACTGGCCAATATGACCAGAAAGGACATATTACAAAGTTCGAGTTAATGGATGAGAAAAATGTATAGGGAAAAAGGAGAGGTAGAAAGGGATAGGTTATTTCACATAAACAAGGCAAGAATAAGCTTTTGCAATGCAGGAGAGGGGATGAGTGAGTCTTCACCCTTATTGAAAGTGGCTCAGAGAAGAAATAACATACACACTCAGTTGGGTATGGAAATATATCTTATCCTAGAGGACAATAGGAGAAGAAAAGTTTGGGAGAGAGGGGACAGGAGTGGGATGGGGGAGTGTAGGTGATGGAAAAGAAGGAAGATTGTGGGAGAATGCAGTAGTCAGATAGGAAACTCTTTTTGAGGAGGGACATGGAAAAAAGCTAGAGAGAATGGAATGAATCAGGTTGGGGAGGAATAAGATGAAGGGAAATTGAGCTAGCAATAGCAACTGTGAGAAAAAATATTGATGCAATTTTTCTGATGGACTTATGATAAAGATGCTATCCATCCCAAAGACAGAGCTGATGGTATCTGAATACACTGGCAGACTGAAGCACACAATTTTTTTCTCTCACTTTATTTTTCTTGTGGTTCCTCTTTCTTTCTGGTGTGTGTGGGGGTTATGTTTCCTTTTACAACACAACTATTGTAGTACTGTGAAAAAGTAAACAAAAATAAAGCGCTTAAAAAAAAGAACTTGGGAACTGATCAGCATAATGAAACCAACAGTAGTCTCAGAGGATTCATGATGATAGATCTACTTTCAGAGAAAGAGATGAGAGAGTATACATTGAAGCATAGTTTTTTGTATATAGCTAATATGTTGATTTCTTTTGCTTGATTATATGTATTTGTAAAGTATATAAATGAGAGGAAGGAGTGAGGAAATTTAGAACAGAGAAATAATTGAATTTCCTGAAAAAGATGTCAGTAAAAATGAAAAAATATAATATCATCACATCCTATTATTCTTTCCCTGTGTGAGTTTGAGCAAGTCAATTAATCTGCAGCAGAGTCAGTTTCTTTCTCTCTAAATCAAGGAAATTGGCTTCTAGATTTCTTTCTACTTTTTAATCTATGGTTTCATGATCATAAGTAAATACATATCACAATTATAAATAAAAATGGCAAATATACAAAGAATAATATCAGAAATAATGCAAAATCTCAAAAGGAACCAAAAACTGTTGAGGAAATGGGAATGAAAAAAAAGATTAGTTTGAGGATTTGAAATAATGGGTTATAAAATGCTTGGGGCAAGAAGGTAAAGAGATGTAGAACTGTAATATATGATGGATTTGCTATTTATAATAGGTTTATAATCCACTTTGCAAATGAGGAGACTGAAAATGAGGAAGGCCAAGGGTCAAATAGCTTTAAAGTATCTGAGATGATATTTGAAAATAGGTCTTCTTTACACTATGTCCAGCATGTAAACCACTACATTGCTAGAAGACTTTATGACTAAGATGATGTATGAGATAGAACTTTGTGAGGAAAAGTTAGGGAGAGAATGTTAGCTATTTCTGAATAAATTTAAAGCTTTGAACTGGAAGGGAAAAGAAGTGCAACTAATCTAATCAAGTTAATTTTTTCATGAACTTATACTGAATCTTGGTGATGTTATAAACCATCTTCCTCACAAACTTCTTTACAATCATCTCTTTAACTATAATTTTTACAATTTTTTCCCAGAAAAGTCAAACCAACTGGAGACTTAAAGAATCAGAATTTAGTCTTCTTTGAAAACCTGGATAAAAAATTTTCATGTCTTCAGTACTGTTAGATTTTTTTACTTCAATAGTACATTTTTTAAATCTCTGACAGTAATTCAGCAACTAAATGCATATATATGTATATATATATATATATACATATATGTGTGTGTGTGTGTGTGTGTGTGTTGTTTCCATATCCTAGGATATAATAAAATCAGTCTTGGTGACTTAGAGACATCACACATGTCCTCTCAGAGGTGAGATCAGAACCTATGACCTGTAACTCTACCTTCAGCATTCTTTCTCCTACACTGTGCCCTCTTATCAACTTTGTGCTGGTAATCCAAGTTGAGTACTTTTTACATATCTATCACTAGACTTTCCTTTGTCATTCTATAGTATATTTCCACTAACTACATGTATTCTTGCCTCACTAAGCATTTCCTTAATATAAAGTGAAGAATACAAAGAAAGTCTTAATACACCAAGCTATAATAATTTATAAATAGAAATGACCTTCAGGGTCATTGGGTTTGCTCCTTGCTATTGTAGGATTATGAATATTAAACTCCCCAATTGAGAACCATAACTTTAGAGCAATGTGGTATGCTAACAAATATACCTCCCCCTGCCCCAGAGGTCTAGATATGCATAGCTGCATTGTCTACATAGACCAAAGCTCATTCTCTGAACTCGTTGTTTGGCATATAAAGCAAAGAAACAGCTTAATGGAAGAAATTTTTGATAATTTATAAAGCTTGTCTTTCTTGATAGAGTTGCTTAAGCAGTCTATATTCAGCTCCCAGAAGAAACTCAGATTAAATAATGATGTAAATTTTAATAAAATATGCAAGGAATTTGAACATTAAACCTCCCATTATCTGTAACACCATTATCAGTACAGGGGTTGTATACCTAATTCTCTGTACATTATGTTAAAAAATTAAAGCATTATGTCTAAAGCAATGTCACAGACAATGTTAATGCAGAAATTAAGTATCCAACAATGCAAAAGGAAAGAAGGGAGTTACAAAAGGATAAGTCAGAATGATAGCAGAAGACTACTGCTTTTAGAATAAATGCTGAGGGTCTCCAAATCTAGGTTTATTCAAAAGACTCTCAAATAAAATTGACCCAGCACACATTATTTATACTTCTGTATCCCTTTAGAATTGAATTCTTCTATAGTTCTGTTGCTATAAATACACTGAATAATAAGGTAAGCCCTGAGTTGATGATGTGGTTGCTGTCCCTAATCTATTCCATGAAACAAAGATCAGCTTTTTTTAAAGAAAAAGTTACATTTGTGTATTCAGTGATATTGTTTGACAATATATCTTGATAGTCTTTTTTCTGAAGAAATAAAGTTGAATAATGTCCATGGGGCATTGGATCATTGGTTCCTAAGATCATAGAGATAAGACTGAAGGATCTTCAAAGACCATGTGGTCCAAGTTGCTCATTTTATAGATGAGTATACTGAGGTCCAGAGAAATTAAGAGACTTGTTCAAGTTAAAATTCACATGTGCATGCTTATTGCATGCAAAGAATAAGCATCTAAGATGAGATTGGAACTCAGGTCCTTTGACTCCAGTGGTCTTTCCAGTTTGAGATAGCCTATTTCATAGCACAAGTAAGAGGTTTGTAAAATAAAAGTCAACTTGGTTGTCAGAGAAATGCATGCCAAGAAAAGAGCAAAGGATAACCAAAGTCAGCTTCCAGGCTTCATTGTCACACAACATTATCATCATACTGGGGTGAACTTCCGGTAAAACATGTACAAGTGTCAGATAAGATATCCATATGCAAGCTGTCATTTACATCAGTAAAGAAGGTAACCAAATCTACCACTACCAGATCTATACTCCAAAAAAGATGAGAGAGGAAAAGGTCTTTTGTGAGGAAAAAAAAAGTATTTTTAACAACCTTTTTAAAGTGGGAGACAAAAAAACCCCGGAAAAATCAATGTCAATCAATTGAGGAATGACTGAATAAGCTGTGATATAAAAATGTGATGAAGTGCTTATTTTACTGTAAGAAAGAGGAAGTATATGATTTTAGAAGGACATGGAAAGACTTATATATGGAATGATGCAGTACAAAATGAGCAGAATCAGAACAATTTATGCTATAATATCAAAGACCAAAATGAACAGTTTTAAAGAATTTTATAATTTTGTGAAGGATTAAATAATCAGAACCATATCAATATATACAATAATGATAAAGTTAAAACTAACCATTTTGAAAGTTGTAAAAACTATGATCAATATAATGATTGTATATACTTACAGAAGACTGATAATGAAATATCTTATCCATGACAAAAAAATGATAGAGTATTAAATTGAATACATATATATATATATATTTCATTTTGTATATGTATATTGTACATGAAGTGTGATATATGCTGTGCGATTTGTATCTGTATCTCTAGATTATGCTTAAATGTTTTTCTTTGTCAAAAGGAAAATTCAATGAGGTACAAGTAAAAATCAGGGGAAATAATGATGTTTAAACAAAAAGCATAAAGAAAGCCTCAAGAGAAAGGGATAATATTTCATCATTTGTCACTAATAGACTGAAGAAAATATTTCAAACTTTAACTTTATTTACCATGTTATTTTGATCTCATGGCATTGTTCACCTTTTTTTCATAGATGGAGAAACTAATACATCATTGATATTGCAAACAAATCTATCTTTTCCTCACCTGTAAAATGAGCTAGAAAAAGAAAGGACAAACCATTCCAATATCTTTGCCAACCCCAAATGGGGTCATGAAGAATTAGGCATGACTCAAATGACTGAATAATGCTAAGAATGAAAAAGAGAAAGAGTGGATAAATGAGTTGATCCTACAACTAAAAAAGCTAGAAAAAGATAAATTTAAAATGCCTAGTTAAACATCAGATTATAACTTCTCAATATCAAAGGAGAGATTAATAAAATTGGAACAAAACTATTGAACTAATAAATGAAAACTAAGATCTGATTTTCAAAAAATAATCAGATAGATAAATGTTTCATTAATTTGATCTAAAAAAGAAAGAAGAAAACCAAATTGACAGTATCAAAAATGAAAAGTGAATTTACCATCAGTGAAGTGAAAATTAAAGTAATAGTTAGGACATATTTTGCCCAACAGTGTGCTAATAAATCTGGCAATCTATGTGAAATAGATGAATATTTACAAAATATATAAATTTCCTGATTCACAGAAGAGGAAATAAATTACTTCAATAATCCCATTTGGGGAAAAAGAAGTTGAACAAACCAACAATGAGTTTCCAAAGAAGAAATCTCCATAGTCAGATGGATTTATCAACAAATTCTACCAAACTTCAAAAGAACAATTCCAATGCTACATGAACTATTTGGAAAATAGGTGAAGAAGGAATCCTACCAAGTTCCTTTTATGACAAAAATGTGGTGCACATAGCTAAATCACATAATAGCACTTTGTCTAACATTGCTGGAGCACTGTGGTGCCATGCAGATATGGGAGGGAAATATATCCATAAGGCCAATTTGAGACAGGCTACTTCCAGTTTGAGACAAGCTACTTCATAGCACAAATAAGAGGTTTGATATAACCAGAAGTCTTGTTTCCTATCAAATCAGGTCAATAGATAAAACAGTTCAGGAAAAGGCAGTGAGAGGATGTCTTTACACAACATTCTCTTTACAATAATAAGCGTAATATACAAATCATATCATCATATATATATATGATGACACAGTTCTCTTCAATTATAAAAACTAATTCAACCATTTCTAACCAGGAAGAGTCAAAACAGAGAAAGAAAATTAAATACCAATTCCTCTAATTAATATTGATGTACTCCCAGTTAATACATTAGGACCAGATGGAATTTATGCCAGAAATGCAAGGTTTGTTCAGTGTTAGGGAAACTATCAACATAATTGACCATATCAATAACAAAGTCAACAAAAATCATAATTACGGTTGCAGAAAAATCTTTGTAACAAAATAAAACCTTCATTCTTATTAAAAATACTAGAGAGCCTAGGAATAAAGAGGACATTCCTTAAAATGATAGTCAGTTAACTATCTAAAATCAAGAACATCATCTGTATTAAGGATAAGTTAGAAGTCTTTCCAATAAAAAAAGGTAAGCAAGGATGCTCCTAATTACCACTCTTAATCAATGTTATTCTAGAAATGTTAACTATAGCCATAAGATACCAGAAAAAGAGAACTTAAAGGAAGTAAAATAGGCAATGAGGAAACAAAACTATCAGTCATTGCAGGTGATATGATGATATACTTAAAGAATCCTAGAGAATCAAATAAAAACTAATTCAAATAATAACAACTTCAGAAAAATTACAGGATATAAAATGAGCCCATGAAAATTTTTCAATATTTAATCTATTACCAACAAAATCCAGCAAGAAGTGATAGAAGAGTAATTCCATTTAAAACAAGTGTAGACAATATAAAATACTTGGTAGTTCAGCTACTACATCATACTCAGGAACCATATGAATACAATTATAAACTATTTTTCACATAAATAAAATTTGATTTAAATAATTGGAGAAATATTAATTGCTCATGAAAAGCTGAGCCAATATAATTAAAATGACAATCCTACCTAAATTAATTCACTTATTCAGTGATATATACCAATATAATGACCAAAAATTTAGTTTATATTTAGAAAAAATAATAGTAAAATTGATCTAAGAGGAAAATATCAAAAATATAAAAAGGATTGATTAAAAAATGAGGAGGAAGGTGCCTTGACTGTACCAGATCTTAGATGATATGACAAAATAGTGATCAGGAAAAACTGTATGGTATTAGCTAAAAAATAAAGTGGTGAATCAGTCACATAGATTTGGTAGACAAAAATAGTGACCTAGTGATTGAGAAACTTAAATATCCAAGATGTTGGAAAAATAAACTATTATTTGACAAACATTGCTAAAAAAATGGAGAACAATTTGGCAGAAATTATTTATACACCAATATCTCACACAACCTATATAGGGGTGGGTCTAAAGGTACATATGCTTTTGACATAGAGATGGTATCAAAAACAAATTAGAGGAGCATGGAATATTTTACCTTTCAGATTTATGGAGAAGAAAAGAAGTTATGACCAAATAAGAGATAAAGAGTATCGCAGGATGTTAAATAGATAATTTTGATTACATTAAAGTTTTTGCATAAATAAATTCAATGCTACAGGTATAGAAAATAAGTAAGAAATTGTTGTGGGGGGGAGATTCACAGCAAGTTTCTCTAATACCATCATTTCTCAAAAATGAAGAGATGAGTCAAATTTATAAGAATGTAAGTCTTTCTCCAATCATTAAAGGGTCAAAAGATAAGAACAGGCACTTTTTAGACAAAGAAATCAAAGATATTTATGGTCATATAATTGCTTTACATAATTACTTTAGAGAAATGAAAATGAAAATAACTCTGAGGTACCACCTCACAATTATCATATTGGTCAGTATAATAGAAAAGGAAAATGATAACCATTGGGGAGAATATGGGAAAATTGGGACACTAATGTTTTTTTTATTTTTAACATTTTTATTTATTTAAGGCAATGGGGATAAGTGACTTTCCCAAGGTCACACAGCTAGGTAATTTTTCAGAGTCTGAGGCCACATTTGAACTCAGGTCCTCCTGACTCTAGGGCCAGTGCTCTATCCACTGTGCCACCTAGCTGACCCCCCCCCATGCATTATTGATGAAATTGTGAACACATTGAAACTGTGCTCAAAGGACTATAAAACTATTCATAATCTTTTTTTTAGGTTTTTTTTTTTTGCAAGGCAAAGAGGGTTAAGTGGCTTGCCCAATGCCACACAGCTAGGTAATTAAGTGTCTGAGACCAGATTTGAACCCAGGTACTCCTGACTCCAGGGCCGGTCCTTTATCCACTATGCCACCTAGCTGCCCCAAAACTATTCATAATCTTCAACCCAGCAATACAACCTCTAGGTTTTTTACCCCAAAGAGATCAAAGAAAAAGGAAAAATACTTCCATGTTCAAAAATATTTAGACCAGTTCTTTATTTGTTGTAGCAAAGAATTGGAAATTGAGGAGATTCCTATTAACTGGAGAATGACTGAGCAAATTGTGGTGTGTGATTATGATGGTATATTATCCTGCTATAACAAATAATGCCTTTTAAAAAAACCTTGGAAGACTTACATGAACTGATACAAAATGATATGAGCAGAATCTGGAGAGCAATGTACATAGCAATAGCAATATTGTATGATGACCAAACCTGAATAACTTAGCTATTCTCAGCAATAAAATGATCCAAAACAGGTCAGAAGGACTTATGATGACAAATACTGTCTTCCTCCAAAAATAAAGAAGTGATGAAGATCAGAGCATACTTTTTAAAATTTTCTTACATATTTTTGGTCTGCATTTTCTTTTTCAACATGACTGATCAGGAAATGTTTTGCATGACTATACATGCATAATCAATGTCAAATTATCTGGGTTCACAAGGAGGTATGATATAAGCAGACAAGGGAGAGAATTTGGAGCTAAAGTTTTTTAAATGATTGCTAAAAAGTTTTTTTTCCCCACATGCAATTGAGAAAAAGTAAAATTAAATCTGAAAAAAGAAATGAATACAATAAAAGATAATATATAAGTAAATGTTGAATTGCATGGTGTAGACTATAACTACTCTCATAATTCAGAGAAAAAGAGGAATGACAAGGACAGGTTTTGTGGACCAAACTATGTGTTTAAATGAGGCTGCTAAGAATGTGTAGGATCAATCATGTCAACAAATTCATAAACTTGGGAATGAACTTGACAGGGGCAGGGGAAAGGAGGATGGAATGATCTGATGAGCTAAATTGTAAAAAGAATCTTTAGATTCTAAAGATATACTTTGGGCTGCTGGCTTCAATTATGCTAGCAGCATAACCTTGGGACATACACTTTGCCTCATTGTGTCTACTTCTTTATCTGCAAAATAGGGATAATACTACTTCTACTATTCACCTCATAGGGTAGGTATCTATAAAGCATTTTATACACTTTTATGGTACTACAGAAATATGAGATTTTGTCATTTTTATTTTGGGGTCCATGTTCAGAAAGGATAGGGAATAAGGTTAGATGAGTTATTTCAGATCCTTCTAGCCAAAGGAGAGCAGATGGACTCTGTTTAAAAAATAGCTTCTGATACCCCTCCAATGCTCACTTTGCTGAGCAATTTGGCTCACTGGAAAGCAATTCAGGGACATTTAGGCTTTCAAACTTTAGTGTGAGTTACCTGTAATTAATATTAATTAAGACAGAGACTCTCTTATATGAAAAGAGTATGGGAATCTGCAGGGTTCATTTTCCTATTTGTCAACTTTTATTTGAAAACAGCAGGTGAAATTCTGATTTGAACAATGTTTAGCCTCAAACTATCATGAAGTTGTTTTGGTATCTATGTAATTGAAAAAGACTTCTTTGGTAGAAGCTCCTGAACACTTTTTATTGCTAATTTTGGCAATAAACCTGTTAATTAGTTAATTGTAAAACATTAGTGAATCAAGCAAAAAGAATCCATCTGTTTATAAAATTCAAAATATTTCTTCTGGGCAATACATTTAAAAATCAGGACTGATTCTCACTGTATCTGCACTGACTAGAAAGTCTTCTTTTAATCTTATACAGTAAATTTTTAGAGTCAAGAGCTGATATTTTCAAATGAAACTCTTTTAAACAATTTGGCTAGGGGATGTGGGGATCTGTGATTAAGAAATTTGTAATGGTAATGGGATATAGAATGTTTCCTTTGAGTTTGTGATGTGACAGGAAGATTGTCATCAAAAATATTCCATGCACTGTCCTACTACTATGCCTGAACCCCCAAAATAAATTCCAACATTAGCACATTCTTCTTTTGACTTAAGCATTGCCCCTTAGAATAAGGGAACCTAGGAGGCACTAGTATCTTAGGGTGAAGTAGATGATCAAATTGCCTTCTTCTATATTGACAGAGATAGGGCATCATGGCAACACTGGACATTTGGGAGGGAGGAGACAGAAAAAGGGAGGGAGGGACCAGAAAGAGAATCCTGAGGTGATCAATGAGAAATTTGGCTCAATTCACAAATTTTACTGACACCAGACTTGTACTTCAGTTCATAGACTTGAAAAAAACAGTCCTGGTTTCCTTTAGTAAACAAGATGTGACAATAAAGTAATGAAAGTAGTTTCCCAGTGGGGCTCATAAACTAACTCTGAAGGCAATCCTAAAGAAGAGTTACAAACAACCATTGTTGGAATAAATTTATAGTTTCCTAGTAAAACTGCTTTGAAGAACAACACTCATTGGGTTATATAAGTTCTATCAAGGGAATGCTATAGATATAGTTTACCTAGATTTTAGCAAAGTGTTTGATAGCCTCTCTTTCATATTATTCTGGGGACAAAATGAAAAGATATGGGTTAGGCCAAAATAGAGAATTCAAAATTGTTTTAATGGTAAGCCTCAAAAAGTAGTCACAAAGGATTTGATATCACTTATAAGGAAAAGGACTCCAGGTACCTATACTTAACTCTGTACTTTCATCAGTAACTTTTATGAAGAAATCCTTGCAATGTTTATCAGATTCAAAGATGATATAAGTTTGGGGGAGGGGTCGTGGTATGCTGCAGTCACTTTGAACTGACTCTAAACCAATTGTGAAATTTTCAGTACAAGCATTTACACCCTAGAAATTGGCAAACACTACAAATGAAGCCTTGATTTTTTGATTTGTTGATTGTTTAAACTTGCAAATGTCATGGAGAAAATGTTAATAAGTCGGATTAAACTTAAAAGTATTCTCAATACATTTTTTTCAGGAGGGCTTGTTGTTAAACATTTATGAGCATACTGTTAAATCTTCAAGCAAAGGTTTTGTGACTGCTTACTGAATATATTGTAGAAGGAGATCTCACTGAGGCTTAAGTTAGATTAGATGAAATCTAAGAAGCTCATCTACTTCTCAGATTCATTAATCCTGTAATAAAATATAGAGGAAAGAGTGCTATCTTCAAACTTGAAATCAGTTTAATGACTATATTTCAATGTAATTCTGATACTGGTTGGGTGATCTTAGATATGTTAGTAACTTCACTGGACCTTTTGCATTGGATATACTTTGCTGTTCTAATGCAAACAGAAACTGAAAAAAAGGGTCTAATACAACAAACCAATATACTGATAGGGGTCTTGAGGAAGATCAGAGTGCTTAGCCCCATTTCCTTATGCATCAGTTCTCCATGATCTTTTTACTTTTTTTAGACCACTCTCTTCACTAGTGTTCTCTGAAAGAAGTAACCTCTAAGCCATCAAGATATCTGTCCAAGACTGTGGAAATACTGGATAAATGTGGAGGTTAGGGTAATACAATCATTCAGTGAATTCATTGATAACAAGGTGAGAACATCAGATTTAGCTACATATGCTACATGTCAGAAGCTCCTAACTAAGGATTTCCTTTTTCTCACCAAGAGACAAATTCCCTCTATTTTCACCCCTACCCCAGACCTTGGCTTCTGAAAATTTTAAATGGAGACTGTAGGTTTCAAACTTAAGGCCTCACAAGCAAAATACAAAATTCTCAAATGGGGTCTTGGGTTTTTCTACCCAAAATGTAATTAGGAAATGTTTAATTAAATAAAGATTAAAAATACTACATAGATTATGTTCATTTTTATTGATATTTTATTTTTCCAAATACATGTTATGAACATTTTTTCCACATTCATCCATACCAATATGTATATTTTAAAGTTACAAAATTTCTTTATACCCTCCCCTCCCCCCCACCCCTCAGTGGTGAACAGTCAGGTTAACATTGTACATACATATTTCTAATAAGCATGTTTACAGATTAATCATTTTCATAAGAGGAATTAGGATTAAGGGAAAGAGATAACAAATAATTTTTAGAAAGTGTCCATCAGATTTCTGAAGACTTTAATTTTGTTTTGTTTAGTTTTGTTTTCCTTCCTCTGGATAGGGATAATTTTGACCATAGTCATTCTAATATGGTTGTCTTATCTCACTGAATTGCTGAGAGAAGCAGCTTCCATCAAGGTTGATAATCTCAAAATATTGTTAATGTGTACATTGTTCTCTTGGTTCTTCTCCTTTGGCTCAGCATCAGATTCTGTAATTTATTTCCTGCTTCTCTAGAATTGAACCACTTATGGGTATTTATAGAACAATAAAATTTGATTGTATCCATGTACCATAACTTTTTTATCCATTCCCCAATTTCCAATTATTTGCCAGTACAAAAAGAGCTGCTATATATATTTGAGAACATGTGCGACTTTTCTTAATTTTTATGATTTCCTTTGGATATAGACCTAGAATTGGAATTTTTGGATCAAAGGATATGAACAGTTTTAATGTTCTTTGGACATAGATCCATATTGCTCTTCAGAATGGCTGGATCTGTTCTCAACTCCACCAGCAATGCCCCAATTCTCAAACTAACTCTCCAACATTGATCACTTTTCTTTTTCCTCACCTTAGCCAATCTGATATGTGTAAGATGCTTCCTCATAGTTGTTTTAGTTTGCATTTCTCTATTAATGGTTTTGAACATTTTTTCATATGATTATATATAGTTTTAATTTCTTCATTTGAAAACATTCATATCCTTTGACCATTTATGAATTGGGGAATGATTTGCAACCTTGTAAATTTAATGCAGTTCTCCATATATTTTAGAAATGAGACCTTTATCAGAACTCCTAGATGTGAAGATTATTTCCCAACTTTCTGCTTTCTTTCTGATTTTGGCAGCATTGATTTTATTAGTGTAAAAAACTTTTTTTCAAATTAATATAGTCAAAGTCATTCATTTTGCAGTTTATAATGTACTCCATTTCTTGTTTGGTTATAAATTTGTTCCCTTTCCATAGATCTGATAGAGTATTGCTTGGTCTATTAATTTATCTATGGTGTTTCCCTTTTAGTCTGTACCCATTTTGACCTTATTTTGGTATAGGGTATGAGATGTGTATTTATGCCTAGATTTTTGCCATTCTATTTTCTCAACAATTTTTGTCAAATAGTGAATCCTTATCCCAGACGTTGATGTCTTTAGGTTTGTCAAACAGTCTATTGCTATAGTCATTTAGTTCTTTTGAATCTGTCCTAATCCACTGATCCATCACTCCATTTCTTGACCAGTACTAGGTAGTTTTGAGGGCCACCACTTTAGGGTATAGTTTTAGAGCTAGGTCACCTTCCTTTACATTTTTTTTCATCAAATACCTTGCTATTCTTGACCTTTTGTTGCTCCCCTTGAATTTTGTTACTATTTTTTTCTAGCTTGATAAAATAATTATTTGGTACTGAATAAGTAATTTAATTTGGATAAATTGTAATTTTTATTATATTAGCTCCACCTAACGATGAGCAATTGACATTTTTCCAATTATTTAGATCTTACTTTATTTGGGGAAGAAGTGGTTTATAATTGTGTTCTTACAGTTTCTGGGTTTGTCTAGGGAGGTAGATTCCCAAGTATTTAATTTTGTCTATAGTTACTTTAAATGGAATATTTCTTCCTAGCTCTTGCTCTTGGCTTTTGTTGCTCACAAATTGAAATGCTGATGATTTATGTGGGTTTATTTTTATATCCTGCTACTTTGCTGAACTTGTTAAATATTTCAAGGAATATTTTAGATGATTTTCTTGGATTCTCTAAATATGCCATCATATCATCTGCAAAGAGTGAAAGCTTTGTTTCCTCATTGCCAATTCTTATTCCTTCAAATTCTCTTTCTTCTCTTTATGTTAAAGCTAGCATTTCTAATTCTATGGATAATGGACATCCTAATTTCACCCCAATTTTTACTGGAAATGCCCCATTTATTCCCATTATAAATATTTGTTGATGGCTTTAGATACTATTTATTATTTAAGGAAAACTCCACTTATTTTAAAACATTCTAGTGTCTAGAATGAATGTTGTACTTTATCAAAAGTGTTTTTAGTATCAATTGAGATAATTATAGGATTTCCATTGGTATTGCTATATTCAATTATGTTGAATATTTTTCTAATATTGAACCATCCCTGCATACATGGTAGAAATCTTACTTGATCATGGTATGTTATTCCAGTAATAACATGCTATAGTCTCATTGCTAAAATTTTATTTAAGATTTTTGCATCAATATGCATTAGGGAGATTGGTCTATAAATTTTATTTGTCTGCTTTTATTCCCCTTGGTTTGGGTAGCATCACTATTTTGGTGTCATAAAAGGAATTTGAAGGAACTCCTATTTTTTAAAATAGTTTATGTATGTAGAAGAGGAATTAATTGTCCTTAAATGTTTGGCAGAATTCACTTGTAATTCCATCTGGACCTGGAGGCTTTTTCTTAGGGAGTTTATTGATGGTTTCTTTAACTTCTTTTGCTGAAAATGGGGTTATTTAAGTATTTTATTTCCTCTTCTGTTAATCTGAGAAATTTGTATTTTTGTAAATATTCATCTATTTCACTCAGGTTATCAATTTATCAGCATAAAGTTCATAAAAGTAGCTCCAAATTATCTCTTTAATTTCCTCCTCATTGGTGTTTAGTTCACCCTTTTAGTTTTTGATATGGATAATTTGGTTATCTTCTTTTATTTTTTAATCAGATTAACCAAAGGTTTGTCTATTTTTGACTTTTTCATAAAACCAGCTTACTTTTATTTATGAGATCAATGGTTTTCTTGTTTTCCATTTTTTAATCTCTCCCTTGATTTTCAGAATTTCTAAGTTAGTATTTAATTGGAGATCTTTAATTTGTTCTTTTTCTAGTTTTTTTTTAGTTGCATACCCAAATCACTGATCTCCTCTTTCTCTGTTTTATTCACATGGGCATTTAGAGATATAAAGCTTCCTCTCAAAACTGATTTGACCATATTCCATAAATTTTGGGATGTCTCATTAGTATCTTTGCTTGGATATAATTATTGATTATTTATATTATTTGCTGTTTGATCCACCCATTATTTAAGATTAAGTTAGTCAGTTTCTTTTTTAATTTAACATTTTATTTGTTTTCCAATTATATTCAATAGTAGTATCTACCTATAATTTTTGTAAGTTTTGAATTTTACAGTTTTCCCCCACCTTCCCTCTCCGCCCTCCACAGAAGGCTATCTAATAGTCTTTACATTGTTTCCATGCTATACACAGATATAAATTGAATGTGTTATAAGAGTGAACATAAATTCCCTCCCCCCCAACAAGAAGATGAGAAACCTCAAGAATAGTGAGGGAGAGAAAAATGTACTTCAGTCTGTGTTCAGATTCTAATGGCTCTGTCTCTGGGTAGAGTTGCCTTCTTTATCATAAGTACACCAGAGAAGTTGCTTCAGTATTTTTTCCCACAGTTGCTATTACTAACTGTATTTCCCTCCATTCTATAACTCCCCACTCTCATTTATTCTTTTCTCTCTCTCTCATTTCATCCTGTCCTTGTCCAAAAGTGTGTTGTATCTGAGTACCCTCTCCCACAATCTTCCCTCTCTTCTATCACCTATTCCCCCTTCCCTCCCCCATTCCCCTTCATCCCATCCCTTTCTTCTCATTTTTATCTAGGGTAAAATATAGTTCTGTACCCTATTAAGTGTGTATGTTATTTCCTCTCTGAGACATTTCTGATAAAAATGAAGGCTCACTCATACCCCCTCACCTTCCTGATTTCACTCCATTGAAAAAGCTTTTTCTTGACTATTATGTGAAATACCTTAGCCCTTTCTTCCTCTCCTTTTTTTTTTTTTTAGTTTTTGCAAGGAAATGGGAAATGGGATTAAGTGGCTTGCCCACGGCCACAAGGCTAAGTGTCTGAGGCCAGATTTGAACTCAGGTACTCCTGACTCCAAGGCTGGTGCTCTATCCACTGTGCCACCTAGCCACCCCTTTCCTCTCCTTTCTCTTCCTTCCAGTACTTTTCTTTATCACCATGACTCCATCTTTTTACTATAATATACTTTATTATTCATTATATTCAGCTCCTTCTTGTGCCCTGTCTATGTTTGTTCCTTCTAACTGCTCTTATAGATGAGAAAATTCATATGAGTTATCAGTATCTTCTTCCCATGCAGGAATACAAACAGTTCCATATCATTAAGTTTCTCATAACTAGTCCTTCTCTAACCCCTCTATGTTTCACCAGAGTCCTGTACTTGGAGATAAAACTTTCTGTCCAGCTCTGGTTGCTTCAATAGGAAAGTTTGAAAGTCCATCCTTTCCCCTGAAAGAGGATACTTAGTTTTTCTGGGTAGTTGATTCTCAGTTGTAAACCAACATCTTTTGCCTTTCAGAATATCATATTCCAATCCCTATGAGCCCTTAATGTAGATGCTGCCAGATCCTGTGTAATCCTAACAACAAAGCCATGATATTTGAATTTTTTGTTTCTGGCAGCTTTTAGAATTTTCTCTTTGACTTGGGAATTTTGAAACTTTGCTATAATATTACTGGAAGTTTTTCTTTTGGAATCTCTTTCAGGAGGTAACTGGTGAATTACCTCAATTTCTATTTTACCCTCTGCTTCTAGGATCTCAGGGCAATTTTGCTGTATTATTTTGTGAAAAATGAAGTCTAGGCTCTTTTCCTTGTCATGACTTTCAGGTAGCCCAAGAATTTTTAAATTATTTCTCGTGGATATGTTTTTGAGGCTGGCTGTTTTTACAATGAGACATTTCATATTTTGTTCTAATTTTTGGCTTTTTTGGAAGTTTTATTTCTTCCTGATTTCTCACAAAGTAATCAGCTTTCTTTAGTTCCATGTGCATTTGAAAGAATTATTTTCTTCAGAGACCTTTCTTATCACCTTTTCTAGCTGGCCAATTCTGCTTTTTAAGGCATTCATCTCCTCATTTGCTTTTTCTTTTGCTTTTTTTCCATTTGGTCTAAAGTGGTTTTTAACGTATTATTTTCTTCAGTATTTTTTTGTATTTCTTTCACCAAACTGTTGATTTGGTTTTCATGATTTATCTGCATCACTCTCATTTCTCCTCCCAGTTTTTCCTCCACCTTCCTTAAGTGATTTTCAAAGTCATTTCTGAGCTCATCCATATCCTGAACCCATTTCCTATTTCTCTTACAGGCTTTGGATATAGAAGCTTGGAATTTGTCATCTTCTGAATCTTCCATGAGACCAAAATAATTTTCTATAGTCAGATTATTCTTTCTTTTGTTTGCTCATTCCCTCAGCCTAAGACTAAATTTCATCACTTCCAAGTCTTTAGGGGTTTTTGGGGGACACCTCATTGGGACTTTTATTCCTCCAAGCTCTCTAGGCTCTCTTGCCTGTGCTTTGATGAGATGACCACAGGAGCTTCCCTTCTTCCCTGGAGCTCTGAAGAGGGTCCTTCCTCAGCTATCTTAGTATGAAAACCCAAACTGCAACCTGGATCTGAGTGTGGTCAAACAACAGAATCCTGCCCCAGAAAGGATAGGGAGATTTCTGCAGTCTCTCCTGATCCCTTTACTATCAGTGGGCTGTGCTCTGGAGGTACAGGCTGGTTTTCCTGATTCCAGCAATAGGTACTCACCTGGTGCAATCATTTTGGTGCATCAGAGTTCTCTCACCACCCCTTCAAGCTGTTCCTGGTGATCTCTGGGTTGGGATGTGCTGAGCTGCAGCCACTGCTTTTTTTCCAACCTCCAGTCCCAGTGAAACACACCTTTCCTGTAGACCTTCTAAGTTATCTTGGACTGGAAAATTGTATCGCTCAGTCTTTCTGTGGGTTCTGCCCCTCTAAATTTTGGCTAGAGTCATAATCTGACAGCTTTTGGAGTCTTTTGGGGAAGGAGTTTCCAGGAAATGCTGCCTTCATGATGACATCTTGGCTCTACCCTGCCATCTTGGCTCCACCCCTAAAAAATCAATGATTTTCTTTAATTTGTGAAGATGATAAACATAGCTGGTGTATATATGCCATGCCAAATATTCAGAGCCTTCATAGTTTATAAATCACTCATTAGATTGTCCACATGTACACCAGAATTTATTCAATCTATATTATTGAGCTCCCATTATGGGGCTGTCCTCAGGTAGTCATAATAATGATCAAGAATAAAAATATTGAATTTCTGAGACTAAGAAGAAATTAGCCTCAATTATATATATATATATATATATATATATATATATATATATATACATATATATATGGAAATAATTACATTCTCTCTCAGAATTGGACCTAAGAAACTCAAACCCTATTTTATCATAACTTGTCTCAAGACCACAAGAACACAGGAAAACTTTTTAATATCTTCAAATCATAACTCCTTAGTTGATCACAGTTATAATGAAAATATAAGGGTGAAAGTTCAAAATCAAATGAGGTTTTGACTTTTATTCCCTAATAAACACTACTCAAGATAAATTCTTCTTGGTCCCAGAAACTCAACATGCTTCTTCTGACCTATCCTGTAATATACCAAAGATTGCCTACTTTTCAAAACTGGATCAATTGCCTAATCAATTTTCCTAATCAATTTTGTAATTAATCACCCTACCTTTTAAATTCCAATGATATTTATAATGATACCTCCAAAAAGTTTTAGAATTTAGAATGTGCCTAAGATGCCATCAAAACAAACAGCAAGATATAGTAATAAATAATCAGGTATTATAGCCCCACTTTGTCTTTGTTTGGTCAAGGGTCAGCTTGAATGTAAATAGCAATTGTTTTCAGTTTTGGTCAGAGACCCTTTTCCCTCTCAGAATGATGGTAAAAGAGATTGTTCTTTACATCATTTCTCTCTTACCTAGTCTTAATGGCATTGCCTCAGTCAAACTGAACCCTGTTAAAGACCTTCATTTAGAAACAACTTTGTACTACAGGTTAAGAAATATTCTTTAATAGGGATCCAGGCATTAACATTAATTGAGAACCTATATGTGTAAATCTCTGGATTAGGTGTATCAACACACAAAGGTTCATTAAAATACCAAAAGGTCATGTGCTGGAAAACAGCAGGGGGTCTTAAATTCTAGAAGGACCTTATACACCTTGGACCTTCAAAAATGATGGTCTCTAGCTAGGTGGCACAGTGAATAGATCACCAGCCTTGGAGCCAAAAAGAAAGGAGTTTAAATCCAGCCTCACAAACTTACTGAGTGACCCTGAACAAGTCATTTATCCTTGATTGCCTCAAAGGAAAAAAATGGAGATCTGATTCATATCAACAAACAGGTAGGTACCACAAAGGACACAGCCAGTTGACAATAAATGGTTGGAAAATTAATTTCAGGCAAATCAATCAAGATAGAGATCAAAGATCAAGATAAAACTGCAAGTAGAGTTGGCCATGGTCAGTGCAGGAAGTCTGGGTTGGAGAAATCTTGTCAAACATATATTTATGGTGGCACTTGGCCCTAATCAAGATTTCATCATTTTGATAGCTTAAGACAATTCAAAAATATGAACTTTTCCTTTTTTGACATTCCTAACTATATGGCTAGCTATTCACTTCTCTTAGTTTTCTTCCTCTTCTAAACTCTCAGCTTTAGCTCTAAGAAAGAAAACATACAGGCTCTACCCCACAGTTAGAACTTTAATTATTGAACGATCCTATAATCTGATGTCCTGACTATCTCTAATCTGTCCTACTGCAGCTGTTAACAGGTAGGATAATAATCTGGGGGGAAAATCCCCAGGAACAAGAGCAATGGCTACATCTACCCCCAACTGAATTTGGCCCTAGGAAACAAAATTCCTTGTTAAGTAACATAGTATCACTTCAAAGTAAAAAAAAAAACTATACTCCCTTTAATAAATTTTCATGTAATAAAACAAGTGATTCCCAGATAGTGAGTGAAAAGATGCATTGTGATTCCATCTGAACGTTTTAAGCATTTAGTATTTCATTGAACTAGAAACAAGATGTTTCATAAAAAGGCTATTCCAGAACTTAATGTTTAAGGGAAATTGGTTGCCTATTTTCTCTTCATTGTTATCAGAAAGCAACAGTTAAGCATGTGTGTTTACAGAACAGTGAAATTTTACCTCTCTGTTTACTTCTTATGCATTTTATTATTGGAATAAAATATTTCCTTCTAAATCTGTTTCTCATTGGTCCTAAGGCTTTTCCCCTCCTTTCATCTAAGTCAAGACTCATGGAAAAATTTGCCTCTGAAATACTGGATTTGATTTTTTCTGAAATGTTTCAAATATCTGAGAGCACGTGTTTCTTTCTTGGATATTTCTTGGCCATGGATAAAGGATGTTAACAGCTGCAGCAGAACCAATTAGAGTCCATTCTAACCTGATAGACAAGCCAAGCAAAATGCCCAGTTGAATGTTCTATGCCCTTATAGAATGAAGATTTGCTGCTCTATGGGTCCATCTATAATAATGAAGCTCAGGGATAGTTTTCATAGCAGAGATGCCCCCATGGCACCTAATTACCGTGTGCCACCTAATTTCGCTTGTCCCAACTGACTGTGATATAAAAGAGAAAGATAAGACCTTGATGGTAGTATAGGAACAGAGATTTTAGGAGAGCAGAATACATGAATATCAACTTTAGGAACATTCAATTAAAAATGCAAAAGCAAAGCTGTCAGAGAGACTGGAAGGCAGCTGGATGAAAGGGAAAAGATTAGTGAAAACCCTGGAATGAAAGCACTGTTTTCATACAATACCCTAATCAGGAAGACAAGTGGCAGTTGTTAGGAGGCAGAGAGATGCTGAACAATGCCTTTCCAAGGGAAGCAGTCACCACAAACCAGGAGAGGCTTCAGGAGGATAACACTGACTTGAATATAGGAAGAAGAATTGCCTAAAGATGTTATGACCCCACATCTGGTGGCTTACCAGGAACAGAATCACATTTTCATGCATTGGTGGTAGTGAGTATATTCCCCTCCTGCCCACTAACTTTATTATTTTTTTCATTCAATATAGATTACATTGCTCTAATTATCTAACTTTTCACATTAATGGTAACAGATAATGAGCTCCCATTTTGTCTAATTGACAATATTAAGAAAATATTTATGCGCTTATTTTTTAAACTTTAATTCAATGTAAAGTCAGTATATTAGATCTTTCTTTGGAGCAAAATCCCTGTTCCAAAAATGAGTCCCGAAATCCACAAACATAAACCAAAATTGCATTGCATTCATCCTCTTCTTTATCATATTAAAACAAGAAAATTTCCTCATGTGTCATTTCAATAAATGTTTCTATGAAGGAACTATGTAAGGCCTTGGAATAAATTCTACTATTTCTTCAATTTATTAAAAGGTGATTTAACATATAGCTAGAGATGACAAGTGGTACAGAAGAGACAGGCCTGGATTTGGAGTCAGGAAGACATGAGTTTCAATCCTTTTTCTATATGTTCTTTAGATGGACATAGTCACCTCTACACTAGAATGGGAGTTTCATGACAGCAGGGGCAGTTTTTGCCTTTCTTTGTATCCTAGGTACTTGGCATCATGCCTTGCAAATGGTAACTGTCTGACTGAATATCTAGATGGGAGATGGGGGCATAGGGAAATAGGGAAAGTAACTCACCTCTGTGATCCTGCACAAGCTGCTCCACCTCTCAGCTTCAGTTTCCTGATCTGGAAACTAGGGATAAGAATAACACCTACTTCACAGGACTGATGAAAGGATCAAATGAATTAAGATTTGTAAAGTGTTTTGTAAAAGTGAAAGCACTGTATAAATGCTAGCTAGTTAGTGATAATCAGCAGTAGCTCAACTGTCTATGTGCTACTGAAGTAGGCACTCTTTTTTTTTTTTGTAAAATAAATGGAAGATATTGGTTTCTGCTCTCAAAGAGCTTGAAATGCCATGGGAAATGCTATTCCAAAAGGAACCGTGTAAAGAAATGATATAAACAAAATACCCAGATGTTTTTCCAAATGTTTGACTTTTCAACCTCATACTTTGGTATTAGAGAATGAAGTCAATTTAAAAAAAAGAAAACTGAAGTCTAAAGATGCAGATCTAAAAGACAATATATTAAAGTATTAGAAAATAAATCCAATAAAGAAGAGTGAAGGTGTCAAATTCTGAAGTTCAAAGAAGAAAAAGGAACATGGACCAATTGTTAATAGGCTGAAGAATAAAGTCAAGGACCTCTCTTTTGTTGCAATGGATGAATGTTCCTAAAATATCACAGAATTTCACAGGTGTAGAAGGTCTTTAAAGGCCATCCGGCCTAACCCGCTTCCAACAATGCCATTCACAACATTCTCAATGAGAAATCATACAACCTTTGTTTAAAGAGCTCTACAAAGGGCAACCTACTGCCTCCTAAGATATCCATAAAGATAATTAGATGACATTAACTAGTAGAAAGATTTGGGGGGCATGCGGAAGGTTTCCACATAAAGTGGAAAACTACTGCTCAGCAGCTTGCATCCAATATTCCTTCTTATACTCTCAATATTTAATCCTTCTCCTTCATGACAGCTCTTCCAAATGGCAACACCCAATTTCTTGCTTCCTTCCCTGCTGCTTTACAAACATGCTGAAGTATTTTACATCCTTAAAAACACTCTCACTAGACTCCACTATCCCTGAAAGTCTTTGCCTCATATATTTCCCCTTCTTTTCTCAACAAACACCTTAAAAAGTTCTTTATATTAATTACCTTTCTTTACTCTCTTCTTACTCTTTTGCAATATGGCCTCTGATCTCATTGCCCAATTATTACTGCCTTTTTTCAAGTCACTAGTGATCTTTTACTTGCTGAATCTTTCCTCATCTTGTTTTGATACTTCTACAGCAATTGACACTATTCACTACCCTTTGCTTACAGATTCATTAATGAAATTGTTCTAAAATTTTATTTGTCTGATTTTGCCCTTTCTGGTTTATGTATCAGTATGATATTTGTTTCATCCTAGATGCTCTGACCTTTTTGTCTTTTTCTGGCATCGTCCTTTCTTAGTTCTCTAATATACATGACCCCTCTACTCTGGGTGTGTTGCCAAGGTTCCGTCGTGTGTCCTTTTGTCTTTTCTGTACTCATTCTCATGATGAACACACCAGTTCATATGTTGTTGCTTTTTTGATTGTTTTTTGTAAGGCAATGGGATTAAGTGACTTGCCCAAGGTCACACAGCTGGTCCTTCAGAGCCAGTGCTTTATCCTTTGAGACATCTAGTTTCCCCATTTCATATGGTTTTAATTCATCTCTGTTTTGATGACTTCTCAATCTTTAATTACAGTTCCAGCCTCTAGTTACATATCATCAACTGTTCAACAATTTGAAGTGCATATTCCATAGACATCTAGAATTCAAGATGTCCCAAACTGAACTTATTGACCACATTAACTACATCTTCTCTTAAAGTCTCCCATTCCTGACCAGATCAACCATATTTCCATTTACCCTGGATCAGAATCCTCATCTCATCCTCAATTCATGTTTTTCATTTACCCTACATATTCTTTAGTTTCTAAATCTTATTTATTCAACCTCCAAGATATATCTTCTATATCTTTTCATTTCCCCACTCAAAGAGAGGTTAACTGTGATCTGGATGGTTAAAATACCCTCCTAATTGGTCTCTGTGATCAAGTCTCTCCCATGTCCAATCCATCCTTCATGTGCCTATTTAACTAAAGAACCCAGCTGTGTCTCTCCTTTATTCAATGAATCCAAGAGCTACGTAAAACCTCCAGGGTCAAATCTGCTTCCCTCTTTGGCATACAAAGTCCTTCATGAGTTACCTCCTGCCTACCTTTTCATCCTTACTGCATAGTATTTGCCCTGCTTAGTATAGAGTAGGTGTATATAAACACTCATTCCTTTCCCCTTCCCTATCTCCTCCCCTGTCTAGAATGAATTTCTTTTTCATCTTTATTTCTTAGGATCTCTTTTAGGATCTCTTGTGATATCTTAGTTAAAGCACCACCATCTTTATAAGACCTTTTCTGATTTGCATTTTATATACACTTTGATGCATTCATGTTGTCTCCCTTGAAAATAATGTGAAGTCATTGGTTAATTTACTTTGGCCTTTGTACCCTCAAAGCCTAGCACAGTGTTTGGAATGAAGGAGGCATTTAAATGCTTGTTGTTTGATTGACATAGATATGAGGATAGGTATTTCCTTTGCTGAATTAATTTGGTGCAATACAACTGAGAGGCAGAGGACTGAGCTACATGACTTATTATGATCCCTACCAGTTCTCTGGATTTTCATAACATTATTCTTCCTCTCATCTATTACTCTTCCCTTAAAAAAGCACAAGAACAATTTAAATCCTATGGGTAGTCTTTCTGATATAATTATTAAAAAATAAAGAAATACATATCAAAATACTTGAAGGAAAAATACAAGTCTGGTCATGAATTTGAAGATGGTCTGACCCTCCACTTTACATACACTCAAAGTGCAAGGAAAATGACTACAACAACAATTGATACACAATAGAGCTTTCTTTGTCATTGCTGGACAGGAGGGACTTTCATAAAATGATTTTCTGTCACCATCCAAAAGTGATTGGGACCTCAAACAATGTAATGGTAGAATAAAGTATTTCTGAAAACCCCACTGAGGAGGTATTCTGTTGCACTGCTCTCCCCACATATTTCATGGATATGGCCCTAAGCAGAGGCAGAGGGAGGAAGATAAGTTAAAATTTTGGCTCAGGCTAGGAATCTTCTATTTCTCTTGGAACGGCTACTCAGCATGGCTAAGGCTTTGATCAAACTAAAGATAGATCTCATTAGGTGGTTGACAGCAGTTAAAATATGAGACCTCATTTGTAACTACCAGAGACTGGAGGGTGTGTTTTTTTAATAAGTTGAAGTTTTATTTTTTAAGTAACAATAAATGGAATAAAGAAAACTGTAGAATGTTTATGTTTATAAAAATCACAATCAGAATTAGAAAATATACACCCTGATATAAGACCTTAGGAGACAAAATGACATGACTTGCCTGACCTGCTGTGCTTAATAAAGAAGGAAAGGAACAAGCATATATTAAGAAACTACTACATACCAAGCATGGACTAATTAATTTTAAAATATTATCTCATTTGATCCTTGCAACAAACCTGGAAGGCAGGTACTACTATTATCCCATTTTAGAGTTGAGAAAGCTGAGGCAGATAGCAGTTAGGTGGCATTCTCAGGACCATAGAAAGTGACTAAGGTTGGATTTGTACTTAAGGTTTCCTGACACTAGGTCCAGCATGCTATCTAATGTATCACCTAGCTGGCTCTAGGTAGCAATGACATTGAATCTAAAGTATTATTCTAGGTGGGCCAGTCACACAGAGTAGACAGATTCATTACATAAAATCTAGTCTATTATCCCCAAAGTAAAATTGGAATTAACTGAAAGGTTTAGGACATTGGTTTTTTAAGATATTGGGATTTCTGGGGCAGCTAGGTGGTGCAGTGGATAGAGCACTGGCCCTGGAGTCAGGAGTACCTAAGTTCAAATCCGGCCTCAGACACTTAATAATTACCTAGCCATGTGGCCTTGGGCAAGCCACTTAATCCCATTTGTCTTGCAAAAACCTAAAAATAAAAGATATTGTAATTTCTAAATATTGCCATGAGAAACAGAGATACATATGTCAAGGCTCCCTCCTCCTGGCAAATTGATGGTAAGTTACAGAAACACAGAAATTTAATTAGAAAGGACTTCAATGATTATCTAATTCAAACTATACATGAAAGAACCTCTTCCCATAACATACTCAAAACATACTCATCCAACTTCTGCTTGAAGGTCTCTAGGGAGTGGAACCCACTCCCTCTATGAACAGACGTTTTTACTTTTACAGATAGGAATAAGGACTGGACCAATGATTTCATTAATCCAAGGAAATACTCCTTCCAAGGCAGATTAGTATTGTCTCCAAAATTTCTTGTTTTAGGACTCTGTCTAGATTATTGAGAAGTAAAATGATTTGCTCTGGCTCATGTAGTCAGTATGGGTCAGAGGGAACACTTGATCCCAAGACTTCCTGGATTTAAAGATAGCTCTCTATCACATCTCTTTCTTTTTTTGAATAGTACTGAATTGGACTCTCTAAATCTGTGGACACATGTGATTCTTCTGTCCATATAGGTCCATTTTTTAAGCCATGGTAAACTTAAGAATTTATTAATTCCTCAACCTCCCAGAAGAAGAGAACTTCGATATCCTTGAGGTCTACTAAGAGGTCTTCACTGAACTTTTTATGAGAAATATAATTACTAATTAGTTTCTAAAAGGGGTGATCTTGGTCAAAAGATTGGCAGGAGACAATTATCATTATCATCACTGTTATTATTTTATTGTTGGTAAATATAGTAATAGTCATAGAAGTAGTGGTGGTAATAATGGTAGTAGTAGTAGTAGTAGTAGTAGTAGTAGTAGTAGTAGTAGTAGTAGTTGTAATGGTAATGTAGTGATGGTGGTAGTAGTAGTGGTGGTGGTGGTAATAGTGGTTGGTAGTAGTAGTAGTAGTAGTAGTAGTAGTAGTAGTAGTAGTAGTAGTAGTAGTAGTAGTAAGTCATAAGTAGTTACCAGTAGTAATGAAGAACAGGTCAGTGCTGAAGTTGAGTTCAGCTTCAGTCACTATGTGATAATGGGCAGGTCACTTAATTTCTCAATTCCTCAAGAAACTGAAACTGTAAATTACAATCAAATTGCTATTCTGCTCTCTACTTCTAGAGAGTAAACTCCAGGGTCTTTCTGTTCCCTACAATCTTAAATATAAATCCTCCATTTGATTTTTAAGCTCTTCACTACCTACCCCTTTCCAATCTTCCCAGTCTTCTTTCATTTTACAATGTAAGGACACTGGCTTTATTATTGTTCTTTTCATGAGAAACTATATCTTCTAATTCTGTGCCTTTTCACTTGACACACCCCCTTGCCAGGAAGGTTCTTCCTCCTCACTTACTGACTCCTGACTTCCTTCAGGAGTAATCTCAAATTCCAGCTTATTTCCAGATCTTTCCAGACATCCTCCAATTTTCATTCCTACCCCCATTGCTAGTATTTTTCCTCTTGGATTAGCTCCCATTTATATTGTATAGATCTTGTAGGTACATACTTATTTTCACATTGAGTTTTCATCACATTGTGAACTCCATGTGGGTACTCTGTTATTGTCTTCCATTGAATCTCTAGTGTTTGGTAAAGTACCTAGTATTTAATGGTATTTAGTAGGCATTTAATAAATATTTTATACTGCTGATGCTGATCAAGATGGTAGTGGTAGTCACAGTAGTGTTGGTGATGAAGATATATATTTGCAGTATTTCCATCATGAAGGTCCCTCACTTTGATGAAATCACAGGTCCAAAATAATAACATTAAGAACAATGACAACTGATGTTTCTATGGTGCTTTAAAGTTTGAAAAGCACTTTATATACATTATGTCCTATGATCAAACAATAAACCTGATACTCAAATAGCAAATCTGATTGGTCTTTGAGACTATAATCAAAATATTTTTAATATGTTAGGATTAGACCTTAAACTTTGAAAAAATCAAGGAAAAATGAGGTAAAAGCTTAGAGTTCAGAGTTGGAATATATGGTTCATAATGTTTCATTACAGAATATGTATTTGTAGTGGCATTGATGAAACTATTCTGTTAACATCACAAGAACATAACATAGAAATTACATAGTACTAATTCCCTATTGATCACGAAGCCTCTTGGAATGGAAATATTAAATATCACAGTTGTGATATAAGTCAGTTGGTTCTTAACCTTTATCCTCTCAGCCACTCCCATATATTATGCTGAAAAGAAATCAAATTATATATTTTTTCACTCACTAAGTTGAAATAATTCATATATTCAATTTTATCATAGTTTGAAGATTTCATATAGCTGACCCCAAATGCTCATTGCTTCTCTAGGCTCACATTTCTCCTCTGTTTATAGCATTCATTACTTTTGAAGGGCCTCAACTCATGGGATTTATGCACAGTCATAGTTTGAGCAAGATTATCTCATTGGAACCGTTATTATTTCTAAGGTGTCATAAATAAATATTTGCTACACATATATATAAAAGGCCTTCTACAACAAATGGAGTATTTCCAGAATCCTGAAGCTCTTGCTTGAGCTAAAAATCAAACAAAATGGTCTACATGAATTTCCAGGTATTTTTCCATCCTTGAGATTGAATTCAGTAACGATAGTCTTAAAACAACAGCTTATGGTTTTATTTCATTAAAGCCAATGAACAATTATCCTTCTAGGGAGATAATTGACTCCTAATCCTGTCCTCTCCCTCAATTATTTTTCCATAGTGAGGTTGGCCCATTTAATAGCATAGTGGAGAGTCATTCCTGGGTCCCCATAAAGTGTAGTGGTCATTCTTAGGAAAGCTGAAAGAAGAGGTGAGTAGAAGGGACTACTTCTGGTTATGTAGTAAACCATTTAGTGAAGGACATGACATTTAATATGAATATGAAGAAATAGACTGAGCAGTTCACTGATCTTTTTCTCACCCCTTGTGATAGAGGTGGATGATTGGGGAGGGGGTCCTTCATTTGTTAAAAGAGGATACAGTTTTTGGAGAATATTTGCTTGGGCTCTCTAAATAGCATGATGTAACTCCAGAAAGGGATGAAGGGTCATGCTTTTCTACTTCTCTACCTTGAACAGTAAAGAAGCAACAATATACTTATGGGTATTGGGAGGTGGGATGAAAAGAAAAGGGAAGAGGGAGAATAGAGGGTTCCAGAGAAGGATCATGTTGGCTTTAAGTACAAAAGCAGAATTTGGTGAGATTGACTCAGCAAGAAAATACAAAAAAAAAAAAAAAACCCCTTTTACTGGATGGCAATTTAACAAGCTTATTGTCATAGGTTCAGTTCTCAGGGAAATGAGAAAATCCAGCTTATGTGGAATTTTTCAAATCACCCAAACTCAGTCTTGGAGCTTTAATCACCTATCAGCTAAAGGAAAACACACCTTTATCACCCCCCCCCACCATTAAGATTATACATGTGCCTACAATTCCTAACAACAAGCTGTCTAGTCATAGGGCCCTACCCTAGGTTGAATATGTGTTGCGAAAAACAGAAGGAAGAAGAAAGGGGAAGGAAAGGAGGAAAGTCATGAAGAAAGGGAGAAGGAAAGGCAGGAAGATAAGGGGAGGCAAAGGAGAATGAAGGAAGGCAAGCAGGAGAGGCAGTTGGGGTGGAAGGGAAGGAAAGAAGGTAGTTAGGAAGAAAAGAAGGCTAACAGTGATGTATTAGAATAAATAATTCAATCTATATAGAAAAAGGTAATGAAAAATCTCCCTGATGTTGCAGCTCCCATTCCATTATTAAAGCACAAAGAATTGTCTTTACTTTATTATTGTTTAATTCTAGAATAAATGTTGCCATCATCCTTTCATAGAATTATGAACTGTATCTTTATTTACTTGCACGGCACAATTTTCAAACATGTGACAGACCATTGCTCATGTTCTTCATTGTCATGGAATTAGGGAAATGTAGCATAGGTTCCGAATTTGCAGCTGCTGTCCAATCAATAAGAAGATCACACCATCCGAATAATGCTGTGATAGGTGACATTCTCTCTTTGGTGGCTATGTTCCTTGGGACTTCTGAATGCTGTCACCCTGGAAAATGAGCAACATTTCTGCTGACAGATTTGTTTCTTAGTCACTACTTTTAATGAAGCTCTTCCAAAATGAGGTAAGAGATTGTATACATTTTACGTGCCATATCAGAACAATGATATTAATGTTATTTGTAGCAGTGAAATCCCAAGGAAATCAGTGAACTTACATATGCAATACATTCAGTAAAAAAATGGAACTTTCAAATGGGATCAGTCTCATGAGTGTCAACATGCCAAGCAATGATATGCAGACTTTATCCTCTACATTTTCTTGACAAGAACAAAAGTGTGCTTTGGCAGAGTTTCCAAGTACATCAAATTACTGCCCAAAATGGAATTTATTGCACAGGCAAAAGTTTAGTAAAGAAGGCCCGTAAACTGTAATAAAAGGCTCCTATATCTCCTGCTCCCTCGCTTCTAATGTGACAAGGGTATTATTATCCAATATAGCCATAAAGCCTTTTATAGAGATATTTTTCCCCTTAGCCCTGTTATTTTAATTTGTGCACAGGTTTTGAGTCCAGGCAATTTCCCCCTGCAAGGGTTCTCCTTTAATAGAATTATCCTCCCTCCTCCCCAAAGATGGCCTCCAATCTCCTAGTCACTGACCTCAATGGGTCACAATCCTGTACAAAGATATGGATAACTCTTAGGCAGCCTGTCATTACCTGGACCAAATTCCCTAGTGCTATGTCACCCCCCAAGAGTCAGCACAGCTGGTCCCATCTTGAAAAACCAAAGCATTTAGAGAGTTCAGTGAGTTTATTTTTCTCAGCTTGGGTACCTCATTTTCTGAATACCTCGGTCTTGTCATAAAGCATCCCTTTCGAGAAAAGGTAAGCCTAACAGGATTAAATGTAATTTAGAGTCAATAAGGAGCAGTTTGCCATCAGGCAGTATTTTAATAGATGGTATTATCAGAAGGTATAGGATTTAGAAGGTTTTCAGTGACCCATTCTACTGTAAAAGATGAAATTGTGAGGAAAAGAAATGTCATTCTTAGTCAAAGCCTCTCACTCATTCCATCATGCAAGCAAATCAATTCACAGTCCATTAGAGTAATAAGAGCTGTGTATTATATTTTATGGAGTTAGGTGGGGGGATACATTTACAAGAGAACTGAAAACACAACCCAGGATTCTTGGTACAATCTTCTTTATTGCCACTCGAGTGGTAAATAAAATGTTTTTGGTTCTGCATGACATTGAAACTGAACGTACAAATGGTACATAAAACCTCTGCATGAAAGAATTGCATTCTGGCTCTCAGTAAGGAAGCCCCTCAATCATCTCTCACATGTCAGGCAGTGTAGCCCTCCTTAGGGTGCCTGTCTCCAGGTGTGTCTCTTGGTGTGTTGTGAAGGAGCCATTCTTTAGGGAAGACATTCTTTTGCCATAACTACACAAGGAGGAACATCCTCAATACTTAGCAACAGAACCCTGCAGGAACCCAAGTCAGGTAAGGGATAGAGCTTTATCCTCAGAATGACCAGCTTATTCTCCTAATTTTCTACCAACCAAGGATCCATCTTCTCTCAATGATTGACCAAAGACAGGTAGAAAGAGGGGAGGGGAGGGAAGGAAGGAAGGAAGGAAGGAAGGAAGGAAGGAAGGAAGGAAGGAAGGAAGGAAGAGAGAGAGGGAGGAAGGAGGGGAGGGAGGAAGGGAGGAAAAATAAAGACAAAGAAAGAATAAAAGAATGAAAAAATGAAGAAAGAAGGAAAAAAGAGACAAAGAGAAAGAAAAAAGAAAGAATGAAAAGAAGAGTTAATTAGGTCTTTGACTTCTCTTTTCGAAAGAAGTTAAGTAAGACATTTACCAGTTGTTAAATTATGCTTCCTAAAATGTAGTTCTGACTATATCACCTCCCTCCACTCCATATATTCCAGTGGTTTCCTATCACCTCCAGGATCCATTATGAAACCCTCTACTTGATATTCACAATAGTTCCCAACTTTTTGCTTACCTTATACCTCACACCTCAACCCCACACTCTGGCATCTAGTAGCACTGGTCTTTTCAGTGTTACTTGATCAAGAAATTCTATCTCTTGACTTTAGACATTTTCCCTTATATGTCCTTTATAGTTAACTTAGTTGAAACAATCTATTCATGTATTCCTTTTTATGATTATGAGATTGCTAGGCGATGACAGTGCCACAAACATGTTTACCATTTCCACAGTGAAGCAGACCCTAAACTCTACTGTTTGGTGAAGAGGAGATCACTGGTTGATAGGAGAATAAGTTGGTATTTTAGAAAACTGAATCCTAGTACTTTCTATTTCTCTAAAAACATTGTGGCCTATTTTGTCTCCACTCAGAGTTTTTCTTATTAAAAACAAAATCTGGCTATGACTTTCAAAGGAATTTCCAGTTCACTACAAGCACCAAAGTTAAAACAGAACAATATTCGCAGATTTTTAATAATACTGCTGAATGGAGAAGCACTTGGTTTCAAAGGCTTTTTAGCAAAGCAATTCTGTAGTTATAAATTCCCTTTAGAATGAGTTCCATTTCCCTCCCTGTTCCCAGAAGTTCAGTCAGAACCCTAAGAAAAATCCCAGCCCAGTACCAAATAGAGTTTCAAAAACATGAATGGAAGTGATAACTTAAGGGAAGGGTCAACATATTTCTCTTTCCACCCAACAATAGAAAAGGAAGTGGAGGAGGAGAAAGAGGAAATGGAGGAGTTGGAGGTGGTGGAAGATGTGGGGGTGGAGGTGAAGGTGGAGGAGGAGAAAGTGGAGGTGAGGGAGGTGGTGGTGGATGAGGAAGTGGTGGAGGATGTGGGGTGGAGAAGGTGGAGGAGGAGGAAGTGGAGGAAGAGGTAGCAGAGAAGGAGGTGGGTGAAGGAAGGGATGAGGATGAGGTGATGGGGGAGGAAGTGGTGGAGGAGAGGGTGGGGGAGGGGAGGAGGGGAGGAAGAAATGGTGAAGGAAGGGAGAAGGAGGGAAGAAGGAGAGGGTGAAAGAGGTGGTAGAAGAGAAGAGGAGGAGGTGATAGAAGAGGAGAAAAATGAGTGGTGGTGGTAGTAGTAGTAGTAAGATGGTGTTTTACTCCAGTGCATCATCATGGTTCAAGAGGTAACCCCAGGTTTTTCAGATTTGTGTCAGAAAGACACTAGTTATAGTTCAGGTATCTGAGGGGTTTTGTTGTTTTTATAGGTGTTTAAGTAATCATTATCTTGGAACCTTAAAAGGTCTTTAGGGGATGTTAAAAATATCTCCTGACTTAATGTGTTCATTTTATACATTTAGAATCTGAGACCCAGAACCCAGAAGTTAGTTATATAAAATCATACAACCAGCCAAGCCAGGTCTCAAATCCAGGTCTTCTTTCTTTGGTTTTCCAAATACATCAGACATCAGCATGCTGTGACTGAGAAAACATGGAATCTAGTTGCATTTCTGCCACTATCATTAACCTGCTGTGATTTTTTCAAATCATTTTTTTCCTGAATTCATTTTCCTCACTTAATTTAGAAGGGGGTTAGACTAAAGGGTTTCTAAGATCCCTTCTGCTCTAATTATCTATTTGTCTGGTGGAGGAAGTTGTAAGTTCACTCCTATGTGTCTGGTGGAGGAAGTTATAAGAGCACTTGCCAAGGAAATGGGTCCTCGAACTTCTTCACTTCCAGTTTGGACTCTGTCCAACCAGCTTGCACACTTCACTTATGTACCTGGGAAACAACTGGAAGGAGTGGCATTGTTATCTCAGGGAGATGAAGGAAAGCTATTCAAGTGTCACTAACCAAAAATTCTGGTAGATGTTGCTCATGTGTTAAAAGACAATAACAATAGCCCCTACCTCCCAGAATTCTTGTGGGGATCATGTGAAATAGTATTTATAGAGTTCTCTACAGAACTTAAAATGTGATAAAATACTAGCTACTGTTATTTGTGGAGAAAACAAGAGATAACATAGATAAAACTCTGAGAATTTCAAAGTGATATAAATTCATATTGTTATATTATCTAGTTTAGAAATAATACTATGAGGAAAACTTAAAGGAGCTAGCATCATTTACTGTGTGGGAGAAAAACTGTTTAGTTGTTTGAGTACCTTGTTTTAATTCAAATTGTTTTATAGGCTAGAGATCTAGGACATTTAGAAATAGATATTATGACCCTTTTGCCACCTTGGAAGGTGCCCTGTGTGAGAAAATTGTAATATGCTAAAAACATCCATAAAAACAAGTGTTCTGAGACATAGCCAAGATGGCAGTGTGAAGGCAGCATTTCCTGGGAACTCCTTCCCCCCCCAAACTCCAAAAGCCAAAATTTAGAGGGGAAGAACCCACAGAGGGACTGGGTGATACATTTTCTCAGTATGAGATAACTTAGAAGTTCCATAGGAAAGGTATGTTTCACTAGGACCAGAGGTTGGAAAAAAGCCCTGGCTGCAACGCAGCACAGCCTAACTCAACCCAGAGATCACCAGAAACAGCTTAAAAGTGCTGGGAGAAAACTCTGCTACACCAGAATGAATGTGGAGTGAGGAACACTAGCCACAGGATATGCAGCAAGAATCTGGAGAAAGCAGCCCCCCACCCAGAGACAGTAAGGGGTCAGGGAAGACTGCAGAGATTTCTCTGCTCTCCCTTGGGTAAGACTCTGCTGCCAGCCTACACTCAGATCCAGGTTCCAGTTTGGGCTTCCATACTAAGATAGCAGGATCCTCCTTGTAACCCCAGGGCAGAGGGAAGTAAGGGGGCCATCTACATATTAAAGCACAGGCAAGAGAGCATAAGACCTTGGAGGAATAAAGGTCCCAGTGGGGTGTCTCAAAAAAAAAACAACCTAAAGCCTTGGAAGTGTTGTCTTGGGCTGAGGAAATGAGTAAACAACAGAAAAAGAAGAATCTGACCATAGAAAATTACTTTAGTCCCATGGAAGATCAAAACACATACTCAGATGATGAGAAAATTGAAGCTTCCATATCCAAAACCTTCAAGAGAAATAGAAAATGGGCTCAGACTATGGATGAGCTCAAAAAAGACTTTGAAGAGCAATTAAGGGAGATGGAGGAAAAACTGGGAGGAGAAATGAGAGCTATGCAGAAAAATCATGAAAACCAAATCAACAGCTTGGTGAAAGAAATGCAAAAAAAATACTGAAGAAAATAATATGTTAAAAACCAGTTTAGGCCTAATGGAAAAAGCAAAACAAAAGGCAAAATGAGGAGAAGAATGCCTTAAAAAGCAGAATTGGCCAGCTGGAAAAGGAGATAAGAAAGGTCTATGAAGAAAATAACTCCTTCAAATGCAGAATGGAACTAAAGGAAGCTGATGACTTTGCAAGAAATCAGGAAGAAATAAAACTCTTCCAAACAAAGTCAAAAATTAGAAGAAAATGTGAAATATCTCATTGAAAAAAACAACCAACCTCAAAAACAGATCCAGAAATCCAGAAAAAAAATTACTAGACTATCTGAAAGCCATGATCAGGAGAACCTAGACTTCATTTTTCAAGAAATAATACAGAAACATTGCCATGAGATCCTAGAGGCAGAGGGTAAAATAGAATTTGAGAGAATCCATCAGTCACCTCCTGAAAGAGATCCCAAAAGAAAAACTTCCAGGAATATTATAGCCAAATTCCAAAACTCCCAAATCAAAGAGAAAATTCTAAAAGCTACCAGAAACAAATAATTCAACTACCAAGGCTCCATAGTCAGGACTACACAGGATCTGGCAGCATCTACATTAAGGGCTCATAGGGATTGGAATAGGATATTCTGAAAGGCAAAAGATCTTGGTTTACAACTGAGAATCAACTACCCAACAAAACTGAACATCCTCTTTCAGGGGAAAAGATGGACTTTCAATGAAACAGGGGACTTTCAAACTTTCCTACTGAAGCAACCAGAGCTGGACAGAAAGTTTGATCTCCAAGTACAGGACTCTGGTGAACCATAGAGGGGTTAGAGAAGGACTAATTATGAGGAACTTAATGATATTGAACTGTTTGTATTCCTGCATGGGAAGAAGATATTGATAACTCATGAATGTTCTCATTTATAAGAGCTGTTGGAGTGAGCATATATAGACAAGACATAGGAAGGAACTAAATATAATGGTCTAATACAGGAAAAAGATAGAGTCAATGAGTGATAAAGGAAAGTACTGGGAGGAAGAGAAAGGAGAGGAAGAAGGGGCTAAGATATTTCACATGAGTCAAGAAAAAGCTTTTACAATGGAGTGGAATAGGGGAAGGTGAGGGGGGGGATATGTGAGCCTTCATTCTCATCAGAAATGGCTCAGAGTGGAAATAACATACACACTTAATAGAATGAGAGGAAATCTATCTTACCTAAGGAAAAAATGAGATGAAAGGGTTGTGATAAGGGGAAGGGGAGGGGGAAATAGGTGATAGAAGAATAGAAGAGAGAGAAGATTGAGGGAGAGGGTACTCAGATTCAACACACTTTTGGACAGGGCAGGATGGAGAGAGAGAGAGAGAGAGAGAGAGAGAGAGAGAGAGAGAGAGAGAGAGAGAGAGAGAGAGAGAGAGAATAAATGAGAAGAGTGGGGAGAAATAAGAGTGGAGGTACAGCTACTAATAGTAACTGGGAAAAATATTGAAGCAACTTCTCTGGTGGACTTATGATAAAGAAAGCAACTCACCCCAGAGACAGAGCCATTGGAATCTGAACACAGACTGAAGTACATTTTTTTTTCTCTATCTCTCTATTCTTGACATTTCTCATCTTCTAGGGGGGAGGGGGGTTTATGTTTACTCTTATAACACATTCAATTTACATTAATGTATGGCATGGAAACAATGTAAAGACTATCAGATAGCCTTCTGTTGTGGGGGGGAGGGAAGGGAGGGTGGGGAAAAATTGTAAAATTCAAAACCTTATAAAATGATAGGTACATATTACTATTGCATATAATTGAAAAACAAATAAAATGTTAACAAAAAATAACATGTTCTTTTTTCAAAGGGAGTAAAAGGAAAGTATTAAGGGTGTAAAAAAAGGAAGGAAATGAGAGTTTTGCATTCTCTTTGGTTCTGTTTTCTCCATTTCCACTAAATCAAAAGTATGGCCATGCCCTATTTATTTCCTCCTTGGTAAACTCTCCATTCTCCCTGCAACTCTTTAGTTTGGGTCTTCATACCTATATTATTACTTGTACAAACAGTTGTCCTTTCCCCCACTTCTCTACATTCTAAATCAAACTGTACTTTCTTGCCCTATTAATCACTATGTCATGTCCCTTCCCAAAGTCCTTCAGTGGCTGAGTCCCTAATGCCTACAGGATAAAATCCAAATAACTTAGTCTGACAGTCAAAACCTTCCACAATCTGACTGACCTTTCTTGTGTGAATTCCTGTGTGAATCCTCTGCTTTTATCAAAACTGATACCCACCCACTTCTTAATTATGCTTCATGCTTCCTTTCTTTAGCATCATTGCTGATCTTTTATCCTTGGCCTTATTTTCTTTCTCCCTCATTCAAATGGGTTGTATGGCCTTATTTGATGTTTCTTGCATGTAACACTCTCTATCACTTATCTCCTGCTTCACACTGGCTGTCCCCCAAGTCTGAAATACTTTTCCTCCCCATTTCTGCCTCTGAGTTACATGACTTTTAAGTTTTAGCTTAATTCTCACCTTGCATAAAATTCCTTTCCCCTTTTCCAAGTCTCCCAAGGCTGTTTTCATCTACTCTGTATATATTTTTGTATGCACTTAGTTGTTTACATGTTGTCTTCCCCCTTGGAATGTAAGCTCCTTTAGGGCATTTTTGTCATTCTTTGTATTCCAGGGCTAATCAAAATAGTAAATTTTTAATGAAAGCCATTAACTGATTGATTACAGATCATTTTATCCATTCTTCAAGGCCCTTCTAGTTAGCGGTTCAGTGGTTAGAGCACCAGCCCTGGAGTCAGGAGGACCTGAGTTCAAATCTGACTTGACACTTATTTGCTGCATGAATTTGGGCAAGTCACTTAAACCTGATTACCTCACATTCAGAGCCGTCTCCTGTCATCCTAATCCATATCTGGCCACTGGACCAAGATGGCTCAGGAAGAGAAAATGAGACTGGTAACATAGCACAGTACCCCCCTCACTTGGATCCAATTCATGAGCTTGTCATATAATCATCTACGGGATGTTATAGCCATCAGGAACAAAGGACAAGCATCACTATCAACGTCATCACTTAAATATCACCTCTGTAGACATTCTTGCCTCCCTGACTTCCTTCAGCTTCATGGAAACTTTCTTATCTAATTCCATTCATTTGGCATTTCTATACATCCTTGGGTTGTTATCTTTTCAGATGTGCGTCCCTTCTCATGCAACAAAACTAATATATTATTGATTTTTTTTGTGTTATGAAACTCAGCTTCTTGCTGCCTCCACTTCTCCTCTTGAATAAGGTTTAATAAGATAATCAGCACACAGACAAAATGAACTAACAGCTCCTGCCCTCAAAGAGTTTTCATTCAACTTGGTAAACAACATTTGCCTTAATAAGTAGACATAGATAATTTGAGAAAGAAGAGACTGTTATCAGAAAAGGTTTCCTATAAGAACTGGCACAGAAATTGAGCCTTGAAGAAAGCTGAGGATTTTTGAGGTGAGTGAAAATAGGGCTCACTCCAGGAATATAAGACATCTGTTTCAAAGGTATAAAGAATGCAAATGAAATATTGAGTTTGGGGAACAGCAAAAAGGTCAGTCTGAGTAGAATGTGAGAAGAGCATGAAATAAGTATGGAAATGTAGGATGGGGTCTATTTATGCAATAGTTTGAATGCCAGAGGTATTCATATTTTTCCTATAAGTAATAGGAAGTCACTTGTGATTCTTCAGTTGGAAAGTGACATAGTAGATAAAGCTCTAACCCTGAAGTCAGGAGGAACTGAGTTCAACTCCAGCCTCAGACAGTTATTAGCTATGAGGCCCTTAAAATGTATAGAAGATATATTAGAGAACAAATGTACTAGAAACAGGAAGGAGGTAATTGCAATGGTCGATGAGGATCCGATATATTCAGAAGCCAGGGCAAAACAATTGAGTATTTCAAGAAGTCCTGATGAAACATTATAAAAGAAAATGACCCCCTCCAGAAAGATGAACTGGTGGTTTTGGCATTGGAAGACTCTCCTCACTGCTCTCCCATTTATTTGCTTGTGAGACTGGGTAAGGTTCCATTGCAACTCTGACCTGAGGGTATACTCATCTATAAAATATTTAGAATGAATTTAAGGCCAATTTAAGTTTCCTTTCAGCTCAAAATCTATGATCATATGAAAGGAACCCAGAAGGAGCTTCTAAAAATAAATAAAAGATAATATTTTAAAGGTTCACTTAGATTTACATATTTATTTGGATATTTACTACATGTGCATTTTACAAATGTGTTACTCTCTTGATACACAAACCTATGATTTAGGTTTTATGATCATTTCCATTTTGTAAATGAGAAAACTAAAGCTAAAACAAGTCAATGGGCAGCCCAGAGTCATACAACTAGTAAGAGTCTGAGTTAGAATCTGAAATCAGGTCTTCTTGACCCCAAAATAGCATTTCATCCGTTATTTCATCTCAGAGTATAGATATGAAGAGTGAAATCTGAGAATTCTTGATGTGGAATGCTATCATATTAACAGGTTGTAAATTCAGGGCTAAACTCCTCCTCTCCAATCTCCACCCCTCCCCTATCATTATTCTAAAGGCCACTATCAAGTTTCAGCTTTCTGAAAATTTCTTCTAACTTTATTCTTTAAAACTCATACTACTTTGTACTTTTGCATTATATCCCTCCAAGGACAATTAGATCCTAAAATATTGTGATCAGTAATGAATATAGTTCTCCAGGTGAGGCAGAGAGCTAGTAATTAAACAGTAGTAATTCCATCCTGCTTGATTTATATTTGGCTTTCAAGTAATGAAACCCAGTGTTCTATTTTCCTCTTGCCTGGTGCCAATAGAATTGGTCTTTAAGGATTATCCTTTAAATCTTATTTTTTTTTTTGGTCACTCAGTGTTGTAGATGTTTTTTCAGCATATTACAAATGCATTTGTAATTCTCTCATTGAAAAAATAATTACAAGCTGCTGACCAAATACTAATTCCAAGATTACAGATACTTGACAGGCATTATTCTGACAAGTTCTATCATTGCCAACCCTCTCCTTTATGGTTTCCTTGACGAAACTCCGAAGTTCTTGGCTTAGGACAAGGTTTGGGTGGACAATTCCTATTAGCATCAGAAAGAATTAAAAGACTTAAGTACTAAGCAGTCAAATGAAAAAAAATTGCTGCTCTTTTTAAAAAAAGTTTTTAAACAATTCTGAAACTACATTTTCAAAAATTAAAATCTAAAGTCTTTTCTCTTTGGAGGTAGGAGGGACTAGTGCCATGCATCACATACTCACAAAGAAAAAAGTAAATATAATACGATCCAGTTCACAGTTCTGATATAGAAGTATTTCTTTGGATCAAAGAAGCATAAAAGCATAAGCTTTACTGTCCTCAATTGACTTTCTAGATTTCTAAGCTGAAGATCTATGGGATTTTTAAAGAATAATTAACAGCTTCCATTTTCAAATATATAAAAAAAAAACAAACTTCACATTCAGTTTTTCCTGACAGTCAAAAACCAATCAATCTTGCTCTCAAATGCAAATACAAAGCAATTAAAAGTAACATTAATTGCAATACTGCAGGGGCTGTTAAGTCTGCCCTCCCCCACCTCCTTTACTTTAACCTCATGGCAATACCAATTGAGTACTAATTAGTGAGTCGCCCTTTGTCTGATCAATCTTTGGAAGGGAGAGTTGGCCTTTAAAGCCCAACAGAGAGCTGCAGATGGCCCATGCACATTGAGGAAGTCTGTGTGCCAGCAACCAGGATGTTTATTTCACCTGGTAGACCAAATGTGACAGGGCATTTTATTTACAATGTGAATATTAATTTTCTTTCTTTTTTTTTGGTGAAGAAAATGCAGAGCTCATTTGTATTGTTGTAAAAACTTGTAAATATGCCCTGTAGGATAAATAATATTCAAAACAACATCCTAATTAAAAGGAAAACTGAGTTGTCTTGCACAATAATATGAGTGCACATAAATTGTACATAAGATACATTGTGAAAATGAAAAAGACGGGTTGGATAGGAAAGGAATGAAATAAGATTTTGAACTGGGCTTTTGAATGAACACAAATTGTAAGATAATGTCTCATTGAACAATAAAAACAAACCACCATTGGCAAAGATGTAATGGAATTTCCTATGGATACCATTTTTATCTTAATATAATTTCCCCAGTGGCTCCTCTATAGTCATTTCTCTCTCTTCCTTTGTTCAAAGTCACCAGGGTGCTTTCATTGTTGATTACCCATGTGAAATGATGGAAAAAAAACCTGAAAATGCAGATAGATGACATGATAGACCCATAAGGATCACTATTCCAATAATAATTCCCAGTGGTTCACAATTGCTCCTAAGACTATTGGCTATGGGAGTGGAATATGGGCAGCTACTAAACTCAGCAGACCTGTATTTGACAAGTAAGTGCTTCCAATGGAACCCATTCTATAACCTTCTGGTCAGAGATAAAGTGAAAGTAAATAGTTAGGAATCATGGTATGCACAAAAGGAGATTTCCCAAGGATATGGTTCCTTAAGAAATGGAGTACCATGGCTTCTATCTTGCTAATAAGTTCTAGAGTCTCCCAAGGTCCAGGGAAAAAAGAACGTATCCCAAAATAAGAGCGAAAGGCTGAGTTAAGAGGATGACAATATTTTTTCCCCAGTGAACTCTCCTCTGATCTCCTCAGCTGAAACTATTCTCTCTTTTCCCATTCTCTCTCTCTCTCTCTCTCTCTCTCTCTCTCTCTGTAAGGTGGCAGGAATGGGTACTTTCCCTTCTAGTTTCTTTTATTTCTATTTTATGATATTTATTTCCATAATTCTACTTTTTTATATTTATTTGCATACTTACTGTTTTCTTCCCAGCAAAAGGTAAGTACCTTGAGAGCAGTAAATGTTTCATTTTTCTTTTTATATATTCAATCTGTAGTTCAGCACATAGTAGGAATTTGAGCCATGTTTGTTGAATTGAATTAAATTGGATTCCCTTAGTCACAGAGGGTTCTTAGCAACTTTCTCCTAGTAGATATGTGTATTGCTTGACACCCTACCATGTGCATTTTCCTAAATAATATGACATACTAGAAAAATACAGTAGAAAACAATTTTCTCTAAAAAAGTTTACAGGAAACACTTAATAATTATGTATTGTTGTTGTTATAACCAGGGCAGGACCATTGAGAATTTCATTTCTGGATGGAAATCCAGAAAGATATTCACCCCCACAATTCAGTATGCAGCTAGGGGAAGGGAATTCTAATTCCCTGTCAAATCTGTTCTAGGCTAAGGAAGAGATGGGCACAGGGTTGCTGGAGAGATACTTTTCATAAGACTAGAGGAAAACACAGTTAGAGGGGTGGGTCAGCTTTTGAGGAGTCCAGGGTGAAATAGCAACTGTCTAACCATGATGCACCCTTGAAAGCCAAACCCAAGAATATCCAAGGTTAGGGATTAGGCTACACTGGGATAGGAGTTACACATGTCTACATGATGTTTGGTACAAAGTGGTAGTACAACTTCCAAGCAGGGCCAGGAGGAGCAAAGGACTAAATCAGATTATGATACAAGAAATGTATCCATCACTACCATTCAACTGAGCTTGCCATAATTGACAGAATACCACCAGTTCTATCATGATAGTAGTTAACAACTCGGCTGATCTTAATCATATGTTATATAATTAATTTCCTTTGGTCTTATGCATTTTGAGAGAGAGAGACAGAGAGACAGAGAGAGAGATTGATTTAATTTCCTTGAAATCCAGTTAGCTTCAGAAAAACTTACCTTTTTTTCCCAAAATCAATAAAACGTAGGAAAGTTCTCAATTTTTTAAACAGAATTGTCTCATAATTAAGATATCTATGTTTAATGAAAATGTGATCTACTCACAGTTTTGATTTAAATGTCAACTAGATTAAGAATAAAAATAATCAGGTCCTGAAAGGACAGCTCCTATAGCCAGAGAACTGGTAAAAAGGCACTGATGAAGAAGAAATAAGCCAATGCCCATTTTTCATAGGTAGGCTTCAGTTGCTTCAAGCCAGTCACATTTTATTTTTTTGATTATAAGCAAAAAAGTGATTTATTAGGGTAAGCTGCTGTCTTTAAAGTAATCTTCCAACAAAGAGCAAAAGAATTGATATTATTTTAACAAAGATTTTGTTTTTAATAGAAAAACATAATTCAAATATGATGTTTTTATGTTACTGCTCATTCATCCACACCTGAAGAGGAAAGAAATAATTGGGTTTGTGCTTGAATATTCCAAACAGTCACACTTTAAATGTACATCTAAATCAATAACCCACCATTTCTGCTTTTTCTTTATTCCTTTATAATTGATAAAGAATTTTACTTTACATTTTTATACTCTGGGAATTTTTTTTTATTCCAAAAATCAATGAGTCCTTTTCCATTCTCTTCTTTAAAAAAAGTACTTTGCTTTCTTAGGATGGGATAATAGTTCCAAACTCATTCAAGGATACTGACCCCTCTTATACAAATCATATCTAGATCCATATGTGAGGATATCCTTTATTATGGAAACAGATGATGACAAAAGAGTACTATAAATCTAGCAAAGCTTTAAGTCAAGGTATCACAATTATAATTGTACCTCCTTACATATGGAAAATGAGATATGTGTACATTTAATTTATTTACTCTGAAAAAGCTATTTTTTTTTATTTACGGAATTCCATGTTAACTCAGAGACTCTTTTCATTTACAATCCATGGACATGGTTGGAAATGAATGATATAGTAAAAATAACCCAGGAGTCTGAAGGCTTGGGTTCAAGTCTTAGGTCCACTGCTCTGTGATCTTAAGAAACATACCTCATCTCTAATCTTAAGTAAAGAAGGCTATGGAATTTAATGCTAAGATCATGTATCCATGTAAAATTCTATCATATCTTGTATAATGAAAAGAAATGAAAGTGTTGAGTTTTAAAAGGACCTGTTCTCTAAGGTCTCTTTTACTTGAAAATTTCTATAATACCTATAATAATGAAAAAAATTAGGAGATAGGATCAAATGATCTCTATGATCCCTTCCACACATAAAATTCTGTAATATCTCAAATAATTAAAGAAAAAGCAAATATTTCATATCCTGTTGGAAAGTTAGAATAAGAATTAACAAGCAATTAAAGATGTCATTCAAAGTCTTCAATATTTTTTGGAATAGGCTTATCATTAACATTAGTCTGTGGAACTTCCAGTGAAGAAACGCCCTCCATTCTTATAGCCATTCATAATATTGAATGTGCCCTGAAACGTAGACAGTTAGTAATGTGATCTGATTATAAATTCTTCTCCATGGGGACTATCAAGAGTATTCTTAGGGGGCATGAAGGACTTTTTCTCCCTAAGCTTGAGTTTTCCCACATCACTGTTCTACAGGGATCCCTTGATTCCATTATTCTGGATGACCTTGGCATACTCCATCGCTGATTTGTAAGGAACACGAGGTAGAGCTGGATTTTCAAAATCAACTTGATAGAGGCCAAATTTAAAACTATATCCTTCAGTCCATTCAAAGTTATCCAGAAGAGACCAGACACAATATAACTGAAGATTGACTTTATCAAGATGGATAGCTGTAATTACAAACAAAAAAAAAAAACAAAAATTAAGACATATAAGATTTAGACAGAAATAAAACACTTGGCATTTATAGGATGGCTAAATGTGAAGGATATGCATTTCTCAGCATCATTTCCTTTTTGGTTCTCACAACTGTCTTAGATTGATAGGTACTAGAAATCCTGTTTTTCCCATTACAGATGTTGAAACTGAGGTTTAGAGAGATGAGCTGGCCATGGTTATCCATTTTTGTCAGAAGCAAGATTTAAACCTGTCTTCCTGATTTCAAGTCAAAAAGATTCTTTCCATTTAACATTGTGGCTTCTCTAAAGTAAGTTTCATAAGAAGATATATGGAATGTGTATTGAACTCTTCAAGTTTCAATTGGCAATTATTAAAATTTTAGCATATGCCAGATATACTTTAAGATGCTGGGAACAAAAATATTAAAAATATACTATCTACCCTACATCCTACTGTGGCAAATATCTTATGCACATGCACAATATTTGCAGAGTGCATACAAAGTAGATATGAGGGAGAATGGGCCTAGTAGCTGGGGGTAGATCAGGAGAGATCTCATGAAGGAGGTAGAATTTGAGCTGAATCTTGAAGAGAGTTACAGTTTATAAGAAAAGACACAAAGAAATATCACAAGGACAGCAAGCCAGGCAGTTTGATTTGAATTCAGTGTTTGAAGGGGGAAAATGTATAATAAACCTGAAAATGAATGCTGAAGGCTAAAAAGGAGCTTGTATTCTCCCTACCCCTTTGCCATATCCCTTGCATGGGCTGCTTGACTATTCTTTGTCTGAAAGAAATAAAAGTCAGTAATTCCATTTGTTCTGATGAGATGAAGACCCACCAGGCCTTGCCATTCCAGGCCTTTATGCCTGTCATTCCCCTAACACTATCATCTTAACTACTTAAGTAACCTAAGGACCTCTGGGTTTTGCCATCTGTCCCACCACTACAACCTTAGGGGTAAAGGACTTTTATCAACCCAACAACTGACCTTTCTTTT